>NW_004444119.1:2970559-2981176 GCF_000243295.1 Trichechus manatus latirostris | reverse complement strand
AAAAAGACCAGACTTAATGGTCTGACTGAGACTGGAGAGACCCTGGAAGACATGGCCCCTGGACTCTCTGTTAGCCTAAAACTAAAACCATTCCTGACGCCAACTCTTCAGACAAAGATTAGACTGGACTATGGGACAGAAAATGATACTCGTGAAGAGAGTGCTTCTTAGCCCAAGCAGATAACATGAGATTAAATGGGCGGCTCCTGTTCAGAGTCAAGATGAGAAGGCAGAGAGGGTCAGGAGCTTGTTGAATGGACACAGGAAATCCAGGGTGGAAAGGAAGAATGTGCTGTCCCAGTATAGGGAGAGCAACTAGGGTCACAAAACAATGTATGTATAAATTCTTGTATGAGAGACTAACTTGAATTGTAAACTTTCACTTAAAGCACAACAATTAAAAAAAAAAAAGATTCTGGGTGCAACCCTACCCTACTCAAAAGCTGGGAGAGAGGTTCTCCCCACACTTCTCTGACACGCAGACGACTTAGGGAGGCGGTAGGACCCTTGCCCACCAATACCCTATTTCCAGATCCTCACCCAACCTACAAAAAGGTTAGTCAGTGCTTCCCTGGCTTATAATCATAACGTCTCTGATAAACTGTGAAAGTCCTCTCCCCTTTTTCATGGAATTTGTGATGAACTTTTGTTAAAAACAGTTCACAGAAATACCAATACATCGTAAGATGTTTAACAGGTAACAATTCCATTTATTACTTTGAGATCTGAGGAATTAAAAAAGAAAGCATACCAAAATTAAAGCTTAGTTAAAACAGTCAAAGTCACCTAATAGGGAACTCTGATTTCATTCCATGGAACTGGTATCAATAGCTGCATTTATTGCTCAAAGTAACTATTATGTGATATTTTTTATAGCATCGACTCATGGACACAGAAATGAATGAAGAGAAGGACCAAAATTATTATTATTTTGTCAATAATGACACTCTAAGGCGCTCTTGTGGCGCAATTGTTAAGCACTTGGCTACTAACCAAAAGGTTGGCAGTTGGAACCCATCACCGGCTCCTCAGGAGAAAGACCTGGCGATCTGCTCCCATAAAGATTACAGCCAAGAAAACCCTGTGGGGCAGTTCTACTCTGTCACATGTGGTCGCTATGAGTCCAAATCAACGGTACGGAACAACGACGACAACAACACTCTAGTCCAACTGAGAGCCACGTGTCTGAGAAATCATTGTTCACAGTCACTGATTGTTCCCACCAGGTGAGTATGTAGAAACAGGAACGTTCATTTATTTAAGTGAAAAGTGTCAACATTGTTTTGAAGGAGAAATAAGTGCTATCAACAAATAAATGCTGAGTAAGGCACGTGACTGTCTGCCAGTAGAGACCACTAAAGGAATAAGTATTGATTTCTCCACGAACCAAACAGTCCTCATCTTTGCACGGACGATGAAAATCAACTCAGCTTTTTCTGGAAGCCGCAGGCTGCTGTGTGCAATGAGCTGCCAGGGAAGACTGTCGATTTTATTCAAAATGATTCACATAAAACTCATAAACTTATTAAGCTAAAAGTCACAGTCATCAACATCAATTTGTATTTAAAGATACACGCAAACGAGCATCATTCATTAAAAATAATATGCATTGTTTCAAGTAATTTCAAGTAATATAATTGGATCTTGATTTTCCATATCAAAGAAACACAAAAACGTTTGTTTTGGTCTTTATCAAATGTGATTGCATTGGTATTTGTGTTACTATTAATATCGATTTATTTCATTTCAAATTTATTTAATCCAGCAATGCCACTGTGTTTGCTAAGCCCCACGTGGAAATCCCTCATTTCTTGATGTGCTTGCTGAGCCCCATGCAGAAGTCCCTCATTCACTGATGTGTTTGCTGAGCCCTGTGCGGAAGTCCCTCGTTCACTAATGCGCTTGCTGAGCCCCATAAGGAACATCTTTATTTCCTGATGGCACCTGGTCACCATAGCTCTTCCAGGCCATCCTTCTCTTACTGTCATAGAGCAGTGGAGGCATCACCCTAGGGAGCACGTCTAGCTCTTGGCATGATTGCACCCAGGTTTGGAGTGTTCTGGGCTTGATTCCTGTGGTTTCAACCCTGAGAACAGTTTTCTCACAGGCTGCTTACATTCTTCCTGTGCAAAGGACACTCACAAACATCTCAAGTCTAAACCAGAGATTTGGAGATTACAGAGTGTGGAGAGCTCCAAAAGTAGTTAACCAGGGACCAAGCACCCCAAAATTCAGGGAACTGCACAGATAGCCTCACATCCCAAGTAATAAGCAGGACGCAACCTGGAACTAACTCTCACTTCAAAATCCACCAAGCCTCAGGTCCTCCATGTGTTTCTCTTCTTCTGGGTCCCCTTCTGTCCTCCATCGCTCTGTAACTCTCCGGCTCTCTCTTCACTCTCATCTCTCTCCCACCTGCTCCATTTTCTCATCTTCTCCCACTATCTTGACAAACATTTATGTGCTCCTTCTTGATTTAAATATCAGGCAAGGTAAGCCTTTTAGACCTCACTGGATCAGGTGAAAAAAGAGACTGTCTTGGTCATCTAGTGCTCCTATAACAGAAATACAAGTGGATGGCTTTAACAAAGAGAAGTTTATTTTCTCACAGGCCAGTAGGCTACAAGTCCAAATTCAGGGCATCATCCTCCAGGGAATGCATTCTCTGTTGGCTCTGGAGGAAGGTCTGTGTCATCAATCTTCCCTTGGTCTGGGAGCTTCTCTGCACAGGAACCTCTGCTCCCAGCACTGCTTTCTTGGTGACATGAAGTTCCCATGTGTCTCTGCTCACTTCTCTCTTTTATATCTCAAAAGAGGTTGGCTTAAGACACTATCCAATCTTGTGTAACTTGTGTAACAATCTTGTATAACATCAGTGTAACTGCTGCTAATCCATCTTATTACATCATAGTGATTGAATTTACAACACATAAGGAAATCACATCAGATTACAAAATAGTATACAATTATACAATACTGGGAATCGTGACCCAGCCAAGTTGACAGATATTTTGAGGAGACACAATTCAACCCATGACAGTGAGCAACTGTGGACTGAGCTGAGGCAACAAGGAAATGGAGGTGGTTGAGAGGAGAGAGCCGTCACCAGGGTTAGCAGCTACAAATAGGCAGGGCTTCGAACCAGTTGGTTCCTGTTCAAACCCCTGCAGAGAACTTGCATTTCTAACAAATTACTGCTGAGAATTTGCATCTCTAACAAGTTCCCAGGAAGTTATACATAAGAATCATTTGGGGATATTGTTAAAATGTAGGTTATGATTTAGTATATCTGGGGTAGAAATACAAACTCTCAGCAGAGAACTTGTTTGTTTTTGTTGTCGTTGTTGTTAGGTGCCATCAAATGAGTTCCGACTCATAGCGACCCTATACGCCACGTACAATAGAATGAAACACTGTCTGATCCTGCACCATCCTCACAATTGTTGCTATGTTTGAGCTCAAGGTTGCAGTCACTGTGTTAATGCATCTCGTCGAGGGTCTTCCTCTTTTTCATTGACCCCCTACTTTACCAAGCATGATGTCCTTCTCCAAGGACTGGTCCCTCCTGATAACATGCCCAAAGTACATGAGACAACGTCTTGCCATCCTTGCTTCTAAGGAGCATTCTGGCTGTACTTCTTCCAAGACAGATTTGTTTGTTCTTTTGGCAGTCCATGGTATATTCAATATTCTTCACCAACACCCTAATTCAAAGACATCGATTCTTCTTTGGTCTTCCTTATTCATTGTCCAGCTTTCACATGAATATGAGGTGATTGAAAACACCACGGCTTGGGTCAGGTGCACCTTAGTCCTCAAAGTGACATCTTTGCTTTTGAACACTTCGAAGAGGTCTTTTGCAGCAGATTTGCCCAATGCAATATGTCGTTTGATTTCTTGACTACTGCTTCCGTGGGTGTTGATTGTGGATCCAAGTAAAATGAAATCCTTGACAACTTCAATCTTTTCTCTATTTATCATGATGTTGCTTATTGGTCCAGCTGTGAGGATTTTTGTTTTTTTTATGTTGAGGTGTAATCCATACTAAAGGCTGTGGTCTTTGATCTTCATCAGTAAGTGCTTCAGGTCCTCTTTCAGGAAGCAAGATTGTGTCATCTGCATATCACAGGTTATTAATGAGTCTTTCTCCAATCCTGATGCTGCGTTCTTCTTCATATAGTCCCATTTTCTCGGATTATTTGCTAAACATACAGGTTGAATAAGTATGGTGAAAAGAAACAACCCTGACACACACCTTTCCTGATTTTAAACCACTCAGTATCCCCTTGTTCTGTTCCGATGCCTGCCTCTTTGTCTATGTACAGGTTCCCCATGAGCACAATTAAGTGTTCTGGAATTTCCATTCTTCACAATGTTATCCATAATTTGTTATGATCCACACAGTCAAATGCATTTGCATAGTCAAGAAAACACAGGTAAACATCTTTCTGGTATTCTCTGCTTTTAGCTAAGGTCCATCTGACATCAGCAATGATATGCCTTGATCCATGTCCTCTACTGAATCTGGCTTGAATTTCTGGCAGTTCCCTGTTGTACTGCTGCAACCATTTTTTAATTGTCTTCAGGAAAATATTACTTGCATGTTATATTAATGATATTGTTCGATAATTTCCACATTCTCCTGGATCATCTTTCTTTGGAATGGGCACAGATATGGATCTCTTCCAGTTGGTTGGCCAGGTAGCTGTCTTCCAAATTCCTTGGCATAGACGAGTGAGCGCTTCCAGCATTGCATCGTTTGTTTAAACATCTCAATTGGTATTCCGTCCATTCCTGAAGACTTGTTTTTCACCAATGCCTTCAGTGCGGCTTGGACTTCTTCTTTCATTACCATCATTCTTGATCATATGCCACCTCCTGAAATGATTGGATGTCAACCAAATCTTTTTGATACAGTGACTCTGTGTGTTCCTTCCACCTTCTTTTGATGCTTACTGTGAAGTTCAATATATTGCAACTCAAGACTTGAATTTTTTTTTTCAGTTCTTTCTGCTTGAGAAATGCCAAGCCTGTTCTTCCCTTTTGGTTTTCTAACTCCAGGTCTTTACACATTTCATTATAATACTTTACTTTGTCTTCTCGAGCTGCCCTTTGAAATGTTCTGTTCAGCTCTTTTACTTCTTCGTTTCTCCCATTAGCTTTAGCTAGCTGGGTGTTCAAGAGCAAGTTTCTCTTCTGACATACGTTTTGGTCTTTCCTTTTTTTCCTGTCTTTTTAATGACCTTTTTCTTTCTTCATGTATGATGAACTTATCTAGTCTTCGGTCATTAGTGTTCAGTGAGTCAAATCTATTCCTGAGATAGTCCCTAAATTCAGGTGGGATGTGCTTAAGGTAGTACTATGGCTCTGGTGGACTCGTTTTAATTTTCTTTATCTTCAACTTGAACTTGCATATAAGCAATTGATGGTCTTTTCCACAGTCGGCCCTGACCTTGTTCTGATTGATGATATTGAGCTCCTCCATTCTTTCTTTCCACAGATGTAGTTGGTTTGGTTCTTGTGTATTCCATCTGGTGAGGTCCACATGCATGGTTGCCATTTATGTTTTTGAAAAAGGTATTTCCAATAAATAAGTCTTTGGTCTTGAAAAATTCTACCACGCAGTTTCCAGCATCGTTTATATCACCAAGGCCGTATTTTCCAACTACGGATACTTCTTCTTTGTTTCCAACTTTCACATTCCAATCACCAGTAATTACCATTACATCTTGATTACATGTTTGATCAATTTCAGACTGCAGAAGTTAGCAAAAATCTTCAATTTTCTCATCTTTGGCATTGGTGGTTGGTGCATAAATTTGAATGATATTTTTATTAACTGGTTTTCCTTGTAGCTGTATGGATATAATCCTTACACTGACAGTGTTGTACTTTAAGATAGATCTTGAAAAGTTCTTTTTAATGATGCAATGCCATGCCTCTTCAATCTGTTGTTCCCAGCATAGTAGACCATATGATTGTCTGACTGGAAATGGTCAATACCAGTCAATTTCAGCTCACTAGTACCTAGGATATTGATCTTTATGAGTTTCATTTCATTTTTAATGACTTTCAGTTTTCCTAGATTTATACTTTGTACATTCCACATTCTGACTATTAATGGATGTTTACAGCTGTTTCTTCTCATTTTGAGTCATGCCACATCAGTAAATGAAGATCCTGAAAGCTTGACTCCATCCACCTCATCAAGGTTGACTCTACCTTGAAGAGGCAGCTCCTCCCAAGTCATATTTTGAGTGCCTTTTAATCTGAGGGGCTCATCTTCTGGCACTATATCAGATGATGTTACTCTGCTATTCATAAGGTTTTCAGTGGTCAATTTTTTGGACGTAGATCGCTAGATCCTTCTTTGTAGTCTGTCTTAGTCTGGAAGTTCAACTGAAACCTGTCCACCATGGGTGACCCTGCTGATATTTGAAATACTGGTGGCATAGCTTCCAGCATCACAGCAACATACAAGCCACCACAGTAGGATAAATTGACAGACGAGTGGTGAAGGAACTTGTTAGAAATGCAAATTCTCAGCAGATGTTTAAACCAGAATGAACCATTCTGAAGCCCTGCACAGAGGTCAGGTGGGCTGAGGATGAAGAACTGGCATCTCCTCTGAACTAAGCCAGTCCACAGCTGTAGATGGTTAACATTCCAGGTGGCCAGAAGTTCACCACCTTCCTGCACATTAGAATCACCTGGGACAGCCAGCTCTGCCCTGACCACCTCTATCAGTCCTGGTAGGTGTGGCCTGCATGTTGACATTGTACAAGCTTGTCAGGTGATTCACTGTGCAGTAGGAGGGAAGAACTCCTGAGCTGGATTGATGACTCGGATGGTATTCCCAAGTCTATGAATCATCAGAATCAATCTGAGAGCCTTTAGAACTGGATCTCACTCCAGGAGAGTTATCTCATTCAGGCCTGGGTAGAATCTGTATTGATTTTCTAGGGCTGCCATAACAAATTGCCACAAACTAGCTTACAACAACAGAAATTTATCGTCTCACTGTATTGGAAGCCAGAAGTCCAAAATCAAGGTGTCGGCAGGGCCATGCTTCCTCTGAAGGCTCTAGGGGAGGATCCTTCCTTGCCTCTTCCAGCTTCTGACAGCTCCCAGTGTTCCCTGGGTTGTGGCTGCGTCACTCCAATCCCAGCCTCCATCTTCCCATGGTCTTCTCTGTATGGCATCTCGTCTTTTGTGTTTTATATGGATGCTTGTCATTGGATTTAAGGCCCTCCTAGATAATCCAGGATGACTTCATCTCAAGATCCTTAATCACATCTGCAAAGACCCTTTTTCCAAATAAGGTCACATTCACGGGGTCTGGATATTAGAACATGAACACATATTTTGAGGGGGCCACCCTTCAACCCACTGGAAGGAAGACCCAATGGATTCCCCACGTGATGGGGATGATGTGGGAACAACTGGCCGAGAGGGCACCTCCACTGTTGCCTCTGGCTACGTTAGCTGTCTCATGGTCCTCTGGCTGCTTCCTGGGTGTTGGTTTTCCCTCTGTTTACTGGGACCAGAGCCATCATGCAGATTCGGCACATACACAGCTGCGAGATCGTCTCTGAGATGCTGCACAGGCTTGTCCTTAAACGACTATTTCTCCAGGACATAAATGTGGCAGTCTTACTCCTCTCCCCAGCCGTGCTTCTCAGAGGCCTGCTCACATCTATTAACATGACACCTGTGGTGATTTAATGAAACCAGCACACAGGAGGCAACTGTTAGGAAGGGCATTCAACCTGCCGCAGAGGTGAGTTGACTATGCCTGGTGAGAGTCGAGCACGTCGCCCTACTGCAGCATTTGTGGGGCCCCCTGTGTGCTGGAGGGAAGGCACAGACGGGTAGGCTGGCAGGCAGGGCAAGGTTTCCAGAGTCACATCTCCTCCCGCTGGACCTTCCCTGCGCTTCAGGCTGTGCTGAAGCAATTCAGAGCTAAGTGTCGGAAAGGAGAAGACAGTGAGCTGTCACTAACAAACTACGACAGAATTCTTGACTTTTTCTTGCTATTTCTTTCTTTCCCCAAAAAAGCATAAAACCACAGATGCTATTATTCCACAAACGTGGTGCTCTGTTTAATATGGCAGATCAGACATCAGGCGCCTTGGTTAGAAATAACCAAAGGGATTCAACCGCGTTATTACTGCCACAGTCACCCATCTGCTCAAGGTTAAAACTGCAGAGACTTTCCTACAAGTTCAAAAACCTAATTCAGGTCTTTGTTCACCTGAATGCATCTTACAGATGTTGTTCTGAAGTCCTTTTGACATGATTGCTGGGAGGAAGTCCCAGATGTGATTTTCTGCTTACCTGAAATGGACTTTGAAAATGCCTTTCGGTTCTTTATGGAAATGATGACATTATGAAGTAGTATTCATAGGAACTAACAGTACATTACAATCCATAGGAGACCAGCTTGCAAATCTGAGCATATTTGCAGAACAAGAAGGGAGATTGAATTGTTTAATGTGCTTAAAGGATTTAGCTTAATTAGATTCTGTCTCTTTGGTCAAAATAATTTACACAGCAAAAAGGAAATAAATCCCTAGCTCTGAAGCATTTTTAATATGCTATTCAGATACCTTGCTTGAAATTATATTGAGCAGAACTATTTGGAGAAGTCTGAAAGCAACTTTGTACGTCTGTTTGAAAACCTTGTCATAGAGTTTAAATATGTTTTAAACAGTATGGTCTGGATTCATAGCTGGAAAAGAAGATATGGCTTCTTTATATGATGAAATAATTCCTCATACACTGTGCTCCATTTTATCTTACTGTTAACATTTTCCTTTGTTTTTATTGTTACGTTCTCCCACTGCCCTTACGCATTGTTATGGTTTTCCTTGCAGGAGGCCTGGCTTCCTGCCCTGTTACTGCTTTCACAGGTGAGAGGAAGTCAGCTGCTCACCCTCTGAAGCATGGAGGAGCTGCAGGTGATACAAGCCCAACCTCACGTTCTCGCCTTAGTGGGCTGGACCTCAGACCCTCCCCACCCCCTAGTAGTGAGTCACCCGCGTGGCGGGAGAGAGGTGGGTGCTATCTCCGTGAGTACAGCCTTTCTTCTAGACATTGTAGACATCAACTATTAGGTAACCCACTTTTTTCTACTCTTTAGGGAAAGACATTGTCTAAGAAACCTTGATGTTGTTGTTGTTAGCTGTTGTCAAGTCAGCTGCCGGCTCACAGCAACTGCATACACAATGCCGCGAAATGCTGCCCGTTCCTGTGCCATCCCCATGACTGGTTACAGATCAGACCGTTGTGATCTGTAGGGTTTTCACTGACTGATCTTCCGAAGTAGATCTCCAGGCCTTTCTTCCTAGTCCATCTCAGTCTGGAAGCTCCGCTGAAACTGTTTAGCATCATAGCAACACGCAAGCCTGCACTGACAGACAGGTGATGGCTATGCCTGAGGTGCACTGGCCTGGAATCAAACCCAGGTCTCCTGTATGGAAGGTGAGAGTTCTACCACTGAACCAGCAATGTCCTCAGAAACGTTGATAGTACTACAAAAGTCAAGAATGTATTTTACTATGATTTGAAAATTATTAAAGTTATAACAAACCAGTAGTTAGGAGCCCTGGCAGTACAATCGTTAAACACTCGGCTGCTAATGTAATGGTTGGCAGTTTGAACCCACCTAGTGGCTCCATGGGAGAAAGACCTGGCAATCTGCTTCTGTAAAGATTACAGCCTATAAAATCCTTCAGGGCAGTTCTACTCTGTGACATGGGATCAGTATGAGTTGGAATCAATTTGGTGGCACACAACAACAACGTTTAGGGGCACAAGATTTAGAGCTAGGTAGCCAGAGGAATGGAGTCCTTGTTCTGCCACTCAGCTAAGTCACATGGACAATATTATCTCAGTTTATCTCCAGATAATGTAGAAATCAAGAAGTGCGCCCCCTGTGAGGGTCAGAGGTGAAGATGTCTGTCCAGCTGAGCACAAGGTCCAGCACATAGAAGCTCAAAGTAGCAGTCATTGCTGCGACCTTACACTTACCCTTGCTCTACAATAACTATTCACATTGACTAGACTGGCAGTTATGGAACTAAAGGCCACGTTTTTCTACACCGTGCTTACCTTGCCTATTGGATAATCTGCCCCTGATTGTTAACATTAGATCATACCACAGTAGGATGATTCCTAACGCCATCTGAGTGCTGGCGTTATAAAAGAGGAGAAGAAACACAGACTCGTGGAGGAAAGACGGCCACGTAAAGACTGAGTTATGCTGCAGCTGCTAGCCAAGGAATGCCGGGGGGCTACCAGAAGCCAGAGAGACAAGAAAGGATAGTCCCATGGCCAAATCTGGGACAATTTGAGCATCAAAACGTATAGTGATGGCAACAGATTATAATCCATTGAATAAAATAGGGAGCCTGTAGCAGTTTTTGGGCGGCGAAATGAACACAAAAGACAGACACACACAAAGACAGACAAGACTGCAGCCCCGAGGACTTGCAGTAGTTTATTTTTAAGTTCTCCGCCTGGGCATTATTCCAAATATCTGGTAAGTTGTTTTTCTCCTTCAAAGCACATCAAGACTTTTGTAAATATCCGAACTTATCTTTTAAGGCTCACAGA
>NW_004444119.1:2946836-2970459 GCF_000243295.1 Trichechus manatus latirostris | reverse complement strand
ACGTGCAGTCCGAATCCCGGAGACCTTGAAATCAGCTCGGGAGTGTCCGCGTGCAGATCATTCCCAGGCTGATTATTTCCCACAGGAGCCGTGATTCCATGCTGATATAAACAAATGAATAAATTGAAAGTTTAATGAAGAATGGGAAATTTATATACCCTGCAAAAGGGAAAAGAGTAACTTTACAGCAGAGAAGCCTGACAGACACCACCTTAATCAAGTGATCAGATAGGATATCATCAGTAATGGGGCAAATTGAGACCATGGGCCCCTGATAGGATGCAGTGAGAAGAACACAATGCCACTTCTATGATTTTCCAGCCAAAGACACATAACATTAGACAAGACAATTGAGGGACCTTCTATTAAATACCACCACTCATCTGTCCATTTGTCGTTCTGCCATGGCTTGCATGTTGCTGTGACGCTGGAAGCTATGCCACCAGTATTTCAAATATCAGCAGGGTCACCCATGGTAGACAGATTTCAGCAGAGCTTCCAGACTAAGACAGACTAGGAAGAAAGGCCTGTTGATCTGCTTTTGAAAATTAGCCAATGAAAACCCAATGGGTCACAACAGAGTATTGTCTGAGACTTTGACTGACTGACTTTGGAGGGATCGATCATAGAAGGACATCATATTTGGTAAACTGGAAGGCCAGTGAAGGCGAGGGAGATCCTCCATGTGGTGAATTGACACAATGGCCACAACAGTGGACTCAAATATGCCAGCAATCAGGAAGATGGCACAGGACTGGGTAACATTTTGTTCTGTTACACGTGAGGTCACCCTGAGTTGGAGCTGACTCAACAGTAGCTAACAACAAACTACAGTAAAACCTGTGTCAAGCTGAAACCTGTCAGAGAAGGAAAACGCAAACATTTTCCACTAATAAAGAGTGATAGAAAAGTGGTAAGACTGTCAAAGGTGGAAAACTTGCAAGACCGGGAAAGACAAGGCAGTCCCATCGAGTTCCAGCTCTCACAGGTTCCACTGTATTAAGTAACTGGTCTGTAGCACTCAAAAGTATCAAGCTCATTAACATCAAAAAAAAAAAAAAAAAAAAACTGAGTAATTGTTCCAGACTGAGAGAGACTACAGAGGCAGGACGACCAAACGCAACACCTGGCTCTGACCTGATTGTTTTATCAGAACAGGCAGCAGCGGAACAGCTGGGCAAACGTGAAAGGAGGCTGAGGATTGGATGGTGGCCATGAGTCAAGGTTCATTTTCTGATCCTGAGGGCGGCATCGTGGCTGCGCAGGAGAATGCCCTTGTATGTAGGAAATGCACATTGAAGGGCTTGGAGGTAACACGGTGCCCTGTCAGCAGCTTATTCTCAAACGGCGCAGGGAAAACAGAGTTCTTTGTACTGCACTTGCAACTGTCCTGTAAATTGGAGATTGTTTCCAATAAAAATCGTTAAAGAGACAAATCAGTGAGGTGCATTTAAAATGTTTGCTAATATGTAGGTGAGCCTATCACAATGAATTAACTGAGGTCGGTCGTTGCAAGAATAGCAGCACTTTGAAACCTCAGCTCTGAATTGACGGAAGGTGTTTCTCCCTAGCTCTCATTCAGGTAAATGCTTCACTAGGCAAAGCATTCTTTGAATGAGACATTATCAAATGTTGGCATGAATTCTTAATATTCTGTAAGGAAATAATCCTAGAAAGTATAAAATATTTAGAGCCTGCTGTCTGTTCTGCCTCACTTGAGGAAAATTTTCATCCGTACACAAATGCTCTTTGGCTTTTGGCAATAGATGGCAGACAGCAATAAGAAGACTGAGAAATTAGAGGTAGGAATTGGAGCACAGTGCTCACCAGAGTGCAGCCACTCCCCGCAGGGACATAAGTCTATGTTCTGAAGACAAAGAACTTGAACTGATGCTGCAGTCATAGTTCTTCAGTCTGCCCCACACTCCTCTTCATTTTACATAAACCTCCTCTCCAACCCCAAAGAGCTGCTATTATCCGGGGAAAGTGCCTCCTGGCACACATTACCGTCTCATAGGGACCCTGGAGAGGAGTGTTCTAGTGTTGTGACACCATTAATTCCCTCGCCTCAGCAGGAAGGCTGGCTTTCATGAAAAGACCCTACATGCATTTTTCTGTTGTGAGCTGTTATTGTGAGGTGCTGTCGAGTCGGTTCCGACTCATAGTGACCCTATGTGCAACAGAACAAAATATTGCCTGATCCTGCACCATCTTCACATTCATGGCTATGTTTGAGCCCATTGTTGCAGCCACTGTGTCGATCCATTGCGTTGAGGGTCTTCCTTTTTTTCACTGACCCGCTACCAAGCATGATGTCCTTCTCCAGGGACTGGTCCCTCCTGATAACATGTCCAAAGTACGTGAGACAAAGTCTCGCCATCCTCACTTCCAAGGAACATTCTGGCTCTACTTCTTCCAAGACAATTCTTCTGGCAGTCTATGGTGTATTTAATATTCTTTGCCAACAGCATAATTCAGAGGCATCAATTTTTCTTCAGTCTTTCTTATTAATTGTCCAGCTTTTGCATATATATGAGGTGATTGAAAATATTATGGCTTGGGTCAGGCACACTTTAGTCCTCAAAGTGACATCTTTGTTTTTCAACACTTTAAATGTATTGCCCAATGCAATACATTGTTTGATTTCTTGACAGCTGCTTTCATGGGTGTTTTCTGTGGATCCAAGTAAAATGAAACATAAGCAGACGATCACCTTCTAAAATGCCATCACCTTCTCCACCCACCTCTGTCCTTCCAGGAATTGTCAGCAGCTCCCACACAAAGACCTTCTACCAGTTGCCATGGAGTAAACTCCGAATCATGATGACCCCATGTGTGTCAGAGTAGAACTGTGCTCCATAGGGTTTTCAGTGGCTAATTTTTCAGAAGTAGATTGCCAGGCCTTTCTTCTGTTAAAAATAAACAAAACTCATAGGAATTTGAACATAAAGTTTATTCTGAGTAATTATTGTATATGCATATAGGGAGACAATTTTGATTTCAGAAAAAGCAAATTGCCCCAAGAAGCTAGGTACGATGAGGCTTATAAAGAGAAGAGGAGGGAGAAATATAGAAGATCAACCATTGGCTAATCTTAACATGACTGACTGATCCCTGCCCTCCCCTTTTACTGAGATCAATGGATATTTTTACAAGATAGTCTATGCCCCCCCACTCCGCCAAATTTAGTAAGCCTGGCTTTGAACAGGAAAGAAAGGATTTGCAATTTCAGGTGAAAGAAAGTGCTGGTGGATTAATTTTGGTCAGGGGTCTCTTAAAAGTGAATATTTGGTTTTGTGGATAAACCAAAAACCAAACCTGTTGCCATTGAGTTGATTCCAACTCATAGCAACCCTGTAGTACAGAGTAGAACTGCCCCATGGTGTTTCCAAGGAGCACCTGATGGATTTGAGCTGCCGACCTTTTGGTTAGCAGCTGTAGCTCTTAACCACTATGCCACCAGGGTTTCCAAAGAAAACCTACAAATCAAAGCAAGATATCTGCTATCAATTTCTCTCTTTTTACACTTCCGAGGTGACTCTGGGCGGACTCAAACCTCCAACCTTTCAGTTAGCAGCTGAGCACTTAACTGTTTGCACCACCCAGGGACTCCTTTCAGTGAGCTAGGTCCTTCATAGTTTCCTCAGTCACTCCAGGTGGACAGACTCTCACTAAGTATTATCTCTCTAAAGCTGCATTTTGAGACCATCTCGGGGCCATCGCAACTCCATGAAGCTAATCTATGGGGATTTTCTATCTTACGGAAAGTTAGCAGAGCAGCATTCTTTTCTTTCAGTGGTTTCAACAGAGCCCATCTAGTAGGTTTCACTGCTCAGCCCTGGTGGAACAACTGCTAAGTGCTGGGCTGCTAACTGAAAAGTTGGCAGTTGAAACCCACCAGCCCCTCCTCAGGAGAAAGACCTGTTGATCTGCTCCTGTAAAGATTACCAAAACCAAAACAGTTGCTGTTGAGTCAATTCTGACTATAGTGACCCAAAGAACAGAGTAGAACTGCCCGACAGAGTTTCCAAGGCTGTAATCTTTATGGAAGCAAACTGCCATGTCTTTCTCCCGCGGAGCAGCTGGTGGGTTCAAAAACTGCCAACCTTTGGGTTAGCAGCTGAGTGCTTAACCACTGTGCTACCTGGGCTCCTTCTGTAAAGATTACAGCCTCGAAAACCCTACCAGGAAGTTTTGCTTTGTCATACAGGGTCGCTATGAGTCAGAACCAACTCGATGGCACCCAACAACAAGTCCTTACTGATAATAGCCTGTTATATGTCACTAGGAGTATTTTAGAAGATCTTTTTCAATGTGCCTCATTAATCTTTATCACATATCTGTGAGTAAATGAGCTTTGATTCTTATAAGAACAAGACTAAAACACAGGATATTGAGAGCTGCCAAACATGAAAAAGGGTAACTTGCTTTCTTTAATTTACCTCTTTTATTTACTGTTCCTCTCTGAAGAAATGCAAATGTGCCAAGTAGGGAGATACCCATTTTGGTCTTTTCTTTCTTTCTTGTATTTTTAATGATCTTTTGCATTCTTCATGTATGATATCCTTGATGTAATCCCACAACTTGTCTGGTTTTCAGTCATTAGTGTTCAATGTCTCAAATCTATTCTTGAGATTGTCTCTAGATTCAGGTGGGATTTACTCAAGGTTGCACTTTGGCTCTGGTGGACCTGTTTTAATTTTCTTCAGCTTCAACTTGAACTTGCATATGAGTATTTGATGGTGTCTTCCACAGTAGGCCCCTGTCCTTGTTCAGACTGATGCTACTGAGCGTCTCCATCATCTCTTTCCACAGATGTAGTCAATTTGATTCCTGAGTGTTCCATCCACTGAGGTCCAGAGGTATTATGATTGTAAAATTGTCTATTTCTCCCGGTAATTCTGTCAGTGTTGGCTTGATGGGTTTTGAGGCTCCTTTATTGAGCACATGCACATTTACAATCGTTATATCTTCCTGTTGAATTGACCCTTTTATCATTAGGAAGAGTTCTTATTTATCTCTAGTAATGCATTTTGCTCCGAAGTCCATTTTATCTTATATTAATACAGCCACTTTAGCCTTCTTACTTGTCTCCTCTACCTTTTGTTCCTATGTTTCTCCTTTCCTGCCTTCTTTGGATTGTTTTCTTTTTGTTTTAAGAATGTAATGAAACAGATATGCCAATTCTCTGCAGGTGAGAACTGCAATCAACACAAACTTTGTGGAAAACCTAGTTGGAATCCACTCGATGGCAATTTTTTTTAATAGTGTCTATCACTGATTTTTTGGGGGAAAAAAAATGTGTAGAGCCCAAACTTTTTCCTCAAACTTTGGGCTAAAGAAGAAGCACACTATTAAGGACCTTAGGTACCATGTTGTTGTTGGGTGCTGTCAAGTAGATTCCGACTCATAGCAACCCATGTGACAGAGTAGAACTGCCCCACAGGGTTTCCTAGACTGTAATCTTTATGGGAGTAAATTGCCAGGTCTTTACTCTCATGGAGCCACTGGATAGGTTCAAACCACCAACGTTTTAGTTACCAGTCAAGCGCAAATCATTTGTGTCACCAGGGACCTTAGGTACCACAGAATCCCAGATTTCTTTTTGTGTGGCCAGAGTTGACAATAATTGATCTTCCCACATGCTCACCTGCTGTCCTCTCTCCCTCTCTCCTCCCTGCCCCTCTGTCTCTTTCCCTCTAGTATTCATCTTATTTCATTTACATAAGCTTTATATTATACATTTTAAATTAATGTAACCCTTAGAATTTCACAAATTAAGAAAAAAATTCAGAATAAAGTAATATGTTCTTTGTCTTCAAAATATTTTTATTATGACATTATTTAGACGTACTAAAAATGTTGTAACAATAAACCCCCATGTAGCCATCATCTGGAAGGAGCCCTGGTGGCACGGTGGTTAAGTGTTCAACTGCTAACCAAGAAGTCAGCAGTTTGAACCCACCAACTGCTCTGTGGGAGAAAGATGTGATGATAAAGTTGATTTCAGCTCATAGCAACCCCATGTGACAGAGTAAAATTGCCCGATAGGGTTTCCTTTACAGGAGACGATGGCCACTGGGTGGGTTTGAACCACCGACCTTTTGGATAGCAGCTGAGTGCACCACCAGGGCTCCTTGGCCTTTAGAGGTTGGAAAATCCCAGGCCTTGGCTGCAGCTCTTATCTCTTTTCTGTCTACACCCTCTCCTTGGTTCATGTTCTTTGGTCCCATGGCTTTTAATAACATCAACATGTGAACATATTTAGCGGGTACCTTACACTGAGTAAGTCCAAAGCAAATCACTAAATTTCTACCACTCCAAAAATCCCTCTCCAAACCTTCACCACTTGGCGTCTTTAGCCTCCCAGTGGGTTCCTCACATCTAACTTTTCAACAAGTGTTATCGGTTGTACCTTCCGAGTATATCCTGAATATCTTCCCTTCTCTCTATCTCCACTGCTGCCTCAGTCCAAGCCACCAACACCCTTTGCCTACAACTAAAATAGCCAACCTCTAACTTGTCCCCTGACTCCTCTTCTATTTTATTTATTTATTTTTTTATTCTTCTCTTACTATTTTTTATCCTGCCTCTGGACAGGAGCTGCCCACTTGGTCTCGTGTACCTGCTTGAACTAAGAAGCACACACTTCACAAGTATTATTTTATGTTTTATAGTTCAGTCTGATCTTTGTCTGAAGAGTGGACTTTGGGAATGATTTTAGTTCTGGGTTAACAGAGGGTCTGGGGGACATTGTTTCAGGGGTTCTTCCAGTCTCAGTCAGACCATTAAGTCTGGTCTTTCTATATGAATTTGAGTTCTGCTCCACACTTTTTCCCACTCCATCAGGGACTCTCTGTTGTGTTCCCTGTCAGGGTGGTCATTGATGGGAGCCGGGTACCATCTAGTTCTTCTGGTCTCAGGCTGATGGAGTCTCTGGTTTATGTGGCCCTTTTGTCTCCTGGGCTAATATTTTCCTTGTGTATTTGATGTTCATTCTCCTTTGCTCCAAGTGGGTTGGGAACAATTGACGCATCTTAGATGGCCACTCGCAAGCTTTTAAGACCCCAGATGCACTCACCAAAGTGGAATGCAGAACATTTTCTTAATAAACTTTGTTATGCCAGTTGATCTAGATGTCCCCTGAAACCATGGTACCTGCTTCCTCTTTTAAAGTATAAATCAGATGATTGTTCCCCTCTGAAAACCCTGAGATAAGACAGAACTTAATGAATCACAGTCTGTCTGCTCCTCTGACAAGCCCCTGGTGAACATGTAAACTCTTTGGAACAGAACCCCTTGGGTAATGGCAGAGACTGCATTCTGAGAGTTCTATCTGCCAGTCCAGCTCCTTGTCCAAGAGACCTCTTTGCAGATTTAGAGTTTTTCTCCTTATCTTCTACGAGGAGCCCCTAACTGGTTTTTTTTCAGGTAAAGATAAAATCGGTGCAGCCCTGGTTCACTGTGCAGCCTCAGGCAGGTGAAGCATTGAGTGCTGCACTCAGCAGACTTCAGTGACCTTTTCTTTTCCACATGAGACTTCCTCCTAACTGTGCCTTTCCTGGAAACGGGTTCACCTTTAAGGGGTGCTCTCAGGTTCAAACACAGTCATTATCCTTGTGCCTTAGGAGTTGAAAATTTTCAGTACGGTTGGATCTATAAATTTTAATTAAGCATTTTCCAGTGGTTCCCAAAATATAAACAACTTGCTCAGAAATATGATGTTATTCCAAATTGCCTCCCAAAATCAAATCAAATCCTTTATCTCAAACTTCGAAAATCTCCTAACTCCTTCTCCCCAGATCATTGTCTGTTTCCCATAAGATCCTGTCTCTGTGTCAGCTACACTCAGGCTAATTCATTCACACACTGGCTCTCAGCCTCCACTAGAACGCCTCTTCTCCCCCTCGGACACCACACCTCCCACCTCTAGGGATCTTCCTCTTTGCAGTTTAAAAATACAGTAGCCCCCCCTTATCCATGGGGATATGGAAATTGTGGATAGTACCGAACCCTATATCTACTATGATTTGTCCTATACATACATACCTATGATAAAGTTTAATTTATAAATTAGGCACCGTAAGAGATTAACATAATAAAATAGAACAATTATAACAATATACTATAATAAAAGTTATGTGAATGACAGGGCAGGACAGCATGAGATCTCACCACGTTACATACTCATTTAACATTTTGGAGAAACTGCAGAAAGTGAAACTGCATGCAGTTAAGGGGGGGCTACTGTACGGGTCATTCCGACGTTAAATCTGTTTAAAATGTGCTTTCCCTGGCTGATGGCTCCTAGTTGGGACTATTCCAATCTTTCCAGCAACAATTTTAGCACACACACATGCAAAACTCCTTTCTCTCTCTGTCTGTCTCACACACACAAACACACACACATGGAAATTCTAATGTTGAAACAAACACACATACGCTATCACAAAGAGTGAATTATAAACCACCCGAAACTGGGGGAATATAATGCTTATATTTCCAAGATCATAGAATTCCCAATGTGGCAATGATTTAATGTTATTGAACTCATCATCATAACCCATAGGAAGAGGAACAACAAAAACGCTACAACTGGCATTTTTATGCTAATTTAGCCCATCTTCCCACAGTGATCTATGAGGTAAGTGTTGCTAAACTCTCTATTCACAGAGGAGGACACTGAAATTCATAGGGTCTGTTCAAAGGTTGCCCCAGGTCACACAGCCAGTGGTCCTCCCAATCCCAGGCTTTCTCATGTGCTATGTGAGCCCTGGTGGCGCGGTGGTTAAACACTCAGTCTAACTGAAAGGTCGGTGGTTCAAACCTACCCAGTAGCTCCAGGGGAGAAAGACCTGGCAATCTGCTTCTGCAAAGATTACAACCTAGGAAACTCTATGGGGCATTTCTACTCTGTCACATGAGGTCTGTATGAATCAGAATCAACTCAACAGCACCTACAACAACAACAACATGTGTGCCTTTAAATTAAAAAGAGAAAAGTACACAGAGCATACGGCAAAAATGTCTCACTGTGCAATTCATCTTCCTCAAGTGAGTTTTAAAAAACAGAGTTTTTAGTCTGACAAACAAAACTATAGAAAACACCTGAGAATCAGAGAAGTCTCAGAAGCTAAACACCAGTATCCAAAATCAATGACGTGAATAACTTACAATAAGAAAAAAACAAAACAAAAAACTATTGGCAGTAGATCACTGGATAAATTTAATGATTCTGACATTTTGATTAGCAGCTGAGTGCTTAACCATTGCATTACCAGGGGACTATAGAAGGGAGCAAAATGAGGCAGCTCATTGCTATTAGCGTAGACTTCCGAGTACACATTCTAGTGTTAATTTGGCTTCTAACAGGTACATAAAATAAACTGAAGACTTTATTCTCTGCAGCTTTTCACAAAAAGGAAAAAAAAAAAAACTCTTCACATACAGAGATAACAAAAGAAACAAGCAACATTGTGCATCTCGAAGGAGCCCAGGTGTCACAATGGTTAAAGCACTCGGCTGAAAACCAGAAGGTCAGTGGTTCGAACCCACCAGGCACTCCTTGAGAGAAAGATGTGGCAGTCTGCTTCCGTGAAGATTACAGCCTTGGAAACCCTATGGGCAGTTCTGCTGTGTCCTATAGGGCTGCTATGAGTCAGAATCGACTCAATGGCAATAGCTTTATTGTGCGTCTCCTGGTTATTTACCAGAGTGGTATTGCTAAGTTGCCAATTTAAAACTTCTATTGCCTTCATTGTGACACACATTACTATGCTATAGCATATCCCTTTTGTCTTGATAATCCACAAAGTAAGTATTACATGACTTAGATATACTACATAGCAATGCATTAGATACGGCGATCATGCATTTATTGCAAAGGAATTCTCATCAGGATAATAATTAAGTGTTGTTAAAATTTAGGACCACCACTAGTGCTGGCTTGCATGTTGTTGCGATGCTGGAGGCTATACTACCAGTGTTTCAAATACCAGCAGGGTCACCCTGGTGGACAGGTTTCAACAGAGCTTCCAAACTAAGACAGATCAGGAAGAAGGACCTGGTGGTCCACTTCTGAAAACATTGGCCAGTGATAACTTCATGAGTAGCAGCGGAACACCGTCTGATATAGTGCCGGAAGACAAGTCCCTCAACAATGCGCTCAAACATTGCAGGGATGGCGCAGGACCAGACAGTGTTTTGTTCTATTGTACATAGGGTCACTATGAGTCAGAACCAACTCAACAGCACCTAACAACAATAACAAAATTTAGGAGCTTGTTGCCTATTTTTATAATGTCCCAATTTCTAAGATAAAATACTTCCCAGATATAAAAATCTATGTATAACTTAGGATTGGAAAACAGAAAACCAAAAGCTATTAGAGAAGAAAATTTAAGCTTTTTTTTTAATTGAATACATTTTTGGAGATTGTAAGTGAAATGTCAGAAAAAAGGAAGAGGCTTTAGAGCCTCTAGTTTCAACAGAACAAAGCACAGTTGTTAGGCCCATGAAGCGTGATGTTGAAGGTACAACCCTCCCCTTCTTTAATCAGTGTAATTGATGCATTTCATGAAATACTGGAAAAAGATTTTTAAAAAGACAAGAACACATTAAACAAATTATTATATCCCGGTAACTTTGAGTTCTGAATGATTTTGACTAAAAGTTTTAAATTTTTATTGTGTTCAATGACTTGATATGTATAATTTAAGCAGAATGATTTTATGATTTTTAATTGTTACGATTGAGGGAAAATGGTATAACAAATTTAAAAGAATTTTAACTGAAGAAGGCTGCCTTTTTCTGATCCTCAAGAAGGTACTGTGTGGGCTGAACCACAGGCTGCAGGGGGCTATTGTTGTTGTTGTCGAGTTGATTTTGACTCATAGCACTCCTATTCGACAGAATAGAGCTGCCCCATAGGGTTTCCTAGGCTGTAATTTTTACAGGAGCAGAGCACCAGGTCTTTCTCCTAAGGAACTACAGGTGGATTCGAACCACCAACTTTTTGATTAGCAGCCGAGTGTTTAACCATTGTGTCACCAGGGGGCTATAGAAGGACAAAAAATAAGGCGGTTCATTGCTATTAACAGACTTCCAAGAATACATAAACTCCCCCCCCAAAAAAAAAATCCATTGCCATTGAGTCCATTCTGACTCGTAGTGACTCTATAGAACAGTAGAACTGGCCCATAGGGTTTCCAAGGAATGGCTGGTGGATTTGAACTGCTGACCTTTTGGTTAGCAGCCGAGCTCTTAACCACTGCGCCACCAGGGCTCCCCAAGTACACATACTAGCGTTAATTTGGCTTTTAACAGGCACATAAAATGAACTGAAGACTCCATTCCCTTTAGATTTTCACAAAATGGAAAAAAAAATGAAACTCTTCACACATGGAGATAACCCAATAAAAAAAGCAACAGCTATTCATTAAACGTATATTAAGTATTCACATCAGGCATGGTACTCTATGCCCATTTAGTCCATCATAAAAATCAGAAAAGCCAGAGTAGTATAAAAAAGCTTTTAATTTTTTAGCAACTTTAAATTTCCTAACTCCTTGGTAGACACGTTAAAGATATGATTCTCCAGTTGCACTTGGGGATAGGCATGGGAATGAGCATGCTGTTACTGTTGTATGCCATCGAGTTGATTCCACTCATAGCGATCCATATGGCGGAATAGAACTGCCCCATAGGGTTTTCTAGGCTCTAATCTTTACAGGAGCAGATCGCCAGGCCAGGTCTTTCTCCTGCAGAGCCACTAAGTGGGTTTGAACCTCCCTCCGACTTTTTGGTTAGCACCCCAGCGCTTAACAGTTGGGCCACCAGGGCTGCTTGAGAATAAACCAAAAAAAGCCAAACCGGTTGCTGTTGAGTCGATTCCAACTCATAGCGACCCTACAAGATGCAGTAGAACTGCCCCATAGGGTTTCCAAGGAGCACCTGGTGGATTCCACCTGCCGCCCTTTTGATTAGCAGCCGAACTCTTAACCAATACGCCACCAGGGTTTCCTGCTTGAGAATAAGCATAGCCAAAAGCATGAGAATGCAAAGGTTCAAAAGGCAACACCTGAGAAGGAAGGCTTACTCCCACTACCCAGCTCCCTCCGCCACCCAAACCCACTTCCTGTCGACAACCACCATTAGCAACTTCTCCTTGTCCTTTCGGAGGTATTCTATGCAAGGGCAAGCACATGTGTACCCCTCTTTCTTTACTGTACCCACTGTTCTGCCTTTATTTTCTTCTCCTGATTTTTCCTGGAGATTGTTCCATGTAAGGACATACAAACCTGTTTCATTTTCTTCACTGTCTGTGTAGTAGTCCTTTGAATAGTTCAACACGTACTTACCCTGTGCGCTATCAGAGGTTATTGCCAGCCTTTCGCCGTTCAAACTAAGGTGTGTTGGTTGTGTTAGCATTTATTTCTCCCCAGCTGGCATGGCTATTCACTATGCCTTTGAGCCTCTCTCCTCTACCCTACCCACCAACAGATACTTCCTCTAAGTCCTGGACCTTTAGCTCTGCTCACTGCTCACCCTCTTAGTACCTAATGAGGAGAAGAGGGCAAAGCTGCCCTCCAGTCGGTAATCTTTAAAAGTGAAAATCTCTGGGGAACTTTTTTTTTTATTATTATTGTACTTTAGATGAAGGTTTACAGAACAAATAGTTTCTCATTAAACAGTTAGTACACATATTGTTTTATGACAATGGTTAAGAACCCCACATGTCAACACTCTCCCTTCTCAACTTTGGGTTCCCTATTACCAACTTTCCTGTCCCTCCTGCCTTCTAGTCCTTGTGCCTGGACTGTTGTGCCCCATTAGTCTCGTTTTGTTTTATGGAGCTGTCTAATCTTTGGCTGAAGAGTGAACCTCAGGAGTGACTTCGTTAATGAGTTAAAAGGGTGTCTGTGGGTGGGGGATCTTTTTAAGATTATATACTCCTTTGCCTCTTCACCACAGTCGAAAACCTCCAATCTAAAACCAGAATTATTTTAAGGAAAAAAAAAAAAACGGCTAAGAAGAACTAATAATATTTTTCAAAATCTAAAGGATTAATTCTTTAAGTGGCCCTTTCTTTGGCTCTTCTACCTTTATTTCCTACATCTGAAGGGATATCTGATAGTGCAACACAGTGATTTCTGCCCAGCAATGGGAGATTGTTAGGGGTGTGTTACCCGGAAGTGATTTTCTAGAGGACCAAATCTAGTGAAGCTTCTGACTCCTTGCACAACCGTGACCTGGAAGTGATTTTTTTTTTTTTTTTTTGTGCTTTAAGTGAAACTTTACAATTCAAGTTAGTTTCTCATACAAAAATTTATACACACATTGTTATGAGACCCTAGTTGCTATCCCTATAATGTGACAGCACACTCCTCCTTTTCACCCCAGATTTCCCATGTCCATTCAACCAGCTCCTGACCCTCTCTGCCTTCTCGTCTCACTTCCAGACAGGAGCTGCCCATTTAGTCTCATGTATATACTTGAGCTAAGAAGCACACTCTTCAAGAGTATCACTTTATGTCTTACAGTCTAGTCTATTCTTTGTCTGAAGAGTTGGCCTCGGGAATGATTTTAGTTTTGTGCTAACAGAGAGTCTGGGGGCCATGTCTTCCAGGGTCCTTCCAGTCTCATTCAGACATTAAGTCTGGTCTTTTTACTAGAATTTGAGTTTTGCACCCCACTTTTTTCCTGCTCCATCAGGGACTCTCTGTTGTGTTCTCTGTCAGGGCGGTCATTGGTGGTAGCCAGGCACCATCTAGTTCTTCTGGTCTCAGGCTGATGGAGTCTCTGTTTTATGTGGCCCTGGAACTGATTTCTTATGTAACTAAATCTAGTGAAGCCTGTGACTTCTCCCATGACTGTGACCTGGAAGTGATTTTCTAGTGAAGCCTGTGACTTCTCCCGTGACTGTGACCTGGAAGTGATTTTCTAGTGAAGCTTGTGACTCCACACACAACTGCAGACTAAACTGGAGCACAACACAGACATAGAGACACAAAGAGCAGAGAGACACATACAAAGAATAGAGGTGAGAGAGAACAAGGCATGCATTCTCAAGAATATCATTTGACAGAAAATAAGCCTCACTGCCCAGCATGCCATGGATCTGTATGGTAGCAAATCAGCACAGAAATAGGGAGAGATAAAGTTCTCCTTAACTAGAATAAAAGTGCTATTACAATGGCACATCCATCCTATATAGACGGGTAGTCCCCAAAGGTCCAGAAAATGGTGAGAAATTCAGTATGGTGGAGTATAGACAGTGCAGGGTGGAGCCTGGCAGGAGATGGGTTGTAGACAATTGGTGAATGTCCTTGCATTGCAAGGTAAGGACTTAGACTTTATCCTCTGGAAAATGGAGTAGTAAGGCAGGGGAGATAAGTGATTAGATTTATTTCTAGGACATTCCTTAATCCCCGAAGTAGGGTCTGTAGTCTGCTATGGTCCACAAGGGCCCTGCTTTGGGACCTTCAAGCGGTGTAAAAATCCAACACTCATCCTCATTTCTTAATGAGTGCATGATGTGCTGTTACATGGATTTTTCACTTTTATGGACTGTAAAGTGAGTTATTAAGGATTACTGAAATCAAAAATTTAGAAACAAAGTAGGACATGACCAGTGTGTACTGAGCCTTTATTTCAGGATTCTGCTAATAAATCTGGCTTGGAAACTCAAATATTTGCAATTCCCACAACTTTCAGCAAAAACACTTTGATGTCAATTCATAGTTTTGTTTTGCAATGCATATTTTAACTGCTCCATTTCTTGTTTTTTAGTTATAAATTATAGTTGTTTTTCCTCACTCTTACCAGTTCATCGGTTGTAAATTATTTGTATCCCTATATTCGTGATGATGTATATTTTTAATCAGTAGCATTTTTGTCCTAATTTTCTAATAACAAGTATTTACTAGATGGATGTGTTGAAGATTGAATATGAATTATTCATATTCTAATTGCTAAAGTAGATGTATGCAGAATGTTCTCCTCAATTTGCTTTTACAGCATGTCAGCTAGGATGCTTTTGGTTGTGAGTAACTGGAAGTTCAAGTCAAACTAGCTTAATAAAGGGAAATCCTTGGCTCACATCACTGAAAAGCCCAGAGGCAGGTCTGGCTTCATGGATGCTGGGATCCAATGGTCCAAGCCTCAACAGCAACCCAAGGGTTTTTCCATATCTCTACTCTGCCTTCTAATGAGCCAGCTTGATCTCAAATCTGATACTCCCTTTGTTGCAAGATAGCTGGCAGCAGTAACCAGAGATACCTGCCTCCTCACATACACACAGAGGGATAAAGAACATCTCTTTCCCCAACCTGCAAAACTTCCTTCTTACTGGACCAGTTTCTGTCATATACCCCTCTTGAATCACGTAGTCATGGTAAAGCCCTGCACTGATTGGCTTGGGCCTCAGTTCTTGTCCATCCATGAATTAACCACTGTATAATCAGTACCCACCTCTAGAGCGGGGTTTGGGTCCATATGAACTCAAACAGCATGGCTACTAAGTAACGGGGAGGGTGAAACGGATGTTAGGGAGGCCACCACAATTTACTAGTTTTCCCATCAAGTTATTTTTCCACTGACTATTGGAAATAATTGTGGTATATGGGGTCTACAGTCTTTTATCCTGCCTATATGGGCTACAGTTAAAAAGCTTGAGAACCATACAAAGCTTAATATGATACATAGGGATATTTGTCAGTTAGGATTCTGTTCAGCTCCAAGTAACAGAAAACCTAAAAAAAAAAAGAAAAAAAAGAGTAGCTAAAAAAAAGTGAGTTTTTTTTTTTTTTTCACGTATCAAGGAGTTTAAAGGTAGGCAAAGACAATTGCAGTGTCTTTGGGGGCTGTAGGGATGATTGCTAAAGGGTATGGGGTTTCTTTTTAGGGCAATGAAATTGACTTCAGTGATAATTGCACATATCTGTGAATAAACTAACAACTATGGAATCGTACACTTTAAATGGATGAATTCTACGGTGTTTGAATTATTTATCTCTATAAAGTTGTTATGAGAAAAAAATAATACAGGCTGCCCACCCACCCTTCAGGAAAGCATCCTTTCTACAATAGCCAGCACTCCTCAAGGAGATGTTCTGGGTGTGGAGGAAGGAGCCTGAACCCTTCATGAACCACAAGTTCACCCTTTAGGCCCTTGTCAGGAAAAAGGAATGAGGCCACCCACAGTGTACCAAACTCCGCATTTGTATTCTTTTCTACAGCTGTGTAACAAATTACCACAAACTTAGCTTAAAACAACAAAATTACTACCACCTGAAAAACTGATCGAGCCAACAAGAGAGTTAAGGAAGGTGATTGGATACAAGCTAAATATGTAGGAATCGATAGTTTTGCTATTCACAAGTTAATAACTTTTTCTAGAGTTTATAACAAAACAATAAAAATTCTAAAATTCCTATCAAACTCTGTAAAAAATATACAGTATCTATCTATCCATTCAATATTCAATGTCAATATTTTTAACTAGAGGAAATATATAAAAGAAATGAATAAAGGAATATACAATTCATTTCCTGGTTGAGAAGATGTAATATTATAATTGCCAATGATTTCAAATTAATCCATATAGATGCAAATTTTTTTTTTAACTTGAAAAATTGATTGTAAAGTTTATCTGGAAGAGTTCTTTAAGAGAATAGCCAGGGCAGATTTGCAAACAGGACCTCCATAAAGGAAGGGGCATTGCTCTAGCAGATATCAAAACATACTTGACAACTTCAGTAAGGAAAAGATTGCAAACTACTTTTACATGTAACAACACCAATTAATCTCAGATGCATTATGCTCAGTGAAAGAATTCAGACTCAAAGTGGTACATTCTGTATGATTCCATTTGTATGATATTCTGGGAAAGGCAAAACTATAGGGACATAAAACAGGTCAGCGCTTGCCAGGGGTTGGCAGACGAGAAAGGAGATGACACAGGGTAGCAACATGGGGGATTCTGAGGAGTGATGGAGCTGTTCTTTACCGCGATGGTGGTGCTTACGTGACTCTATTTGTCAAAACCCGTAGAGCCGGCTCAGATTCACCCAACAAGGGTGAACTTCACTCAGTATAAATTAAAACGTTTTAAAAGTTACATATCAAAAAAGGAATGTAGTTCTGACAATAGAATGGATTCATATACATCAATAGCACTGAAGGAAGTATCCAGAAACAGGCTCATGTATACTGACAGTAGCTATCTCTCAGTGCAAGGAGAGGGGGGATTGCACGCTTATATTCCTTCATGTTCTGTAATGTTTTAAATGAGCGTAACCTGATGTGACCTTTTCAATCAGAAAAAAAAAAGAAAGATACAAAGGGAAAAATAACTCGCTGTTGAATCTGAAAGTTCCGTTTTCTGTCTGGGGCTGAGGCAGGGCTTGGCTTAACCATTGAACTCCGGGATGGGGGCAGAGTCTCCCTCAAAGGTTCCAGAGTCTTCCCCTACTCACAGCAGCAGCAGTGGAGCTGTGAGCTCATGCCGCCTAGCTATACAATTCAAGGGCCTCATCCTGTTCACTCCTCATGACAGCTGTGAGGTGGCTTCACTATTTTACTTCCATTTTGCAGATACAGAAAAAAAAAGCTGCGGGCGTGGAGGGAGGAAGGGCAGTTATGAACTTGGCAGTGTCAAGCACCCCATAAGTAGCAGCTCTGGGTAGAAAGCCAGGCCTCCAGCTTTAGAGGCTGGAACCACTCTAAGATGCTGCTTTTGGGGCAGAGAGAGAACAGGCCATCCCGAGACACGTTGGTGCCTGAGGCAAAAGGAGAAATTAATCACACTGATCCTGTCTTTACTTAACATTGTGATATTTATCATAGATTTTTGCATTAATTTTGACTTTTTAAAAATCTCATAAAAATATTATTTGATTACTGAGTTTTTTGGCACTAGCCTCCCCAAATTGTGTGCCCCAAGTGAGGACACAGTGATTGCACTGTGAGTCCAGATACAAAAACGAATTTCCCAAAGCCAGATTCACAAGCTGCTTAAAATAATAAAATGACTCCACACTACTGAAAATGGAACCCAAAACGCTCAGAACATGCTGAGCATTCAGAGTAAGTAAACCTCTTTATATGTCCCCCAATCTGAAGGGAGAAGAGAGGAATAACCAAGACAGAGACAGCGACTCACTCCTTCGTGGCAGTGACTTTAACTCCCCATTGAAGGGCACCAAACAAACAAAAAAAACTAAACCCGTTGCCATGGAGTCTCTTCCGACTCATAGCGACCCAATAGGACAGAAGAGTACTGCCCTATAGGGTTTCCAAGGAGCAGCCGGTGGATTCCAACTGCCGAGCTCTTAACCTCTACACCACCAGGGCTCCGAAGAGGGAGCACTATTCTTCATTTCTCCTGTACCTTGTTGTTGTTTCTATTTGCCTTCGAGTAGATTCTGATTCATGGTGACCCAATACGTGCAGCGTAGAACTGCCCGATAGGGCTTTCACTGGCTGATTTCTCGGAAGCAGATTGCCAGGCCTGTCTTCCGAGGCGCCTCTGGGTGGGTTCAAACTGCCAACCTTTCGTCATGGAGCTCTTAACTGTTTGCACTGCCCAGGGACTCCCTCCAGCAACTATGCTAAGTTTTTTGTTTTCTAACTGGAGGCATGGACTAAGGATGCCACATAAAAGGCTAAGGTAAGGTCGAGTGAATTACACAGTTGCTGCTTTGAATATCTCTTTTGCCACTGTTTTGCTATGTCTCCGTTAGAGAACACGTTGCCCTCCAAGAATCTTAAGAGCTCAGTTTTAAGAGCTCAGAACTAATGCTTCAACCATATGAGACCACTAGAGGGCGACTGTCACCCATATAATGAGTCCGCTACCGTGATTCATTAAATGTAATACACTGGTGATTATTCTACTCTAAGAAGACACTCTTTTAAGACAATTGTTTCTTTAGGATTCATTTTACATAGTAGTCATTTAAATTGCAAGATCCCCTAAAACGTCCAATTAAATTTAAAGTAAAAAATTCTTTACATATCATCCGTGGATTCAACAAGCAATTTATCGAGAGCCTGAATTCAATTTATTGGAGCCCTGGTGGCGTAGTGGTTAAAGAGCTCGGCTGCTAATCAAAAGATTGGCAATTCAAATCCACCAGCTCCTCCTTGGAAACCCGATGGGGCAGTTCTACTCTGTCCTATAGGGTCACTATGAGTCAGAATCGACTCGACGGCAAAAGGGTTTTTTACGGGATTCTGTTCGCTTCTATGCTGAACACCAAGATCACGAAATTGAGAAAGACTCAATCCTTGTTTTCCAGAGTAGACGAACTGGAAGCATAGATAATGACGATGTCACACTGTGAGTGTCAGAGTAGGCCTACCTGTACACAGAAGAGGTGGGTACCACAGGTGGGGGCAGAATCAGCTCTTGAGGGGGAGGGGGCAGGGGCTCAGCTAATCACCTGTAACATTTACCGGGAAAGGAATACAATCAATATGTAAAGCAAAATACATGTAATATAAGAAGTGAGATATCTATATTCTAAAAGTGTTATTACTTGAGATGTAGGAAGTTTGAAATCGTCCTCCACACTCTCCCAAAAGGAGTATTCTGTTCACCATTGGATTACAGGGAGAAAAGAACAGAGGCAGTCCCCAAGACCTAGTTGCACTGAAGTCTAAAGTGACCTGCCAACCAGACACCATCATCATTTTCCCCCATAAGAAGCTTAATTTAAAAAAAAAAAAAAAAAAAAACCTTTTATAAGATTTTTTTAATTTTGGAAAGGGTAAAAAAAAGTGTTTTCTCCAAAAACCATGTTGTGAGGTCTGATACAGGGAACATCCCCCATCTCCTGCCCTCCTTGAGACCCATTGCCATTGAGGCAATTCCAACTCAGAGTGACACTTTAAGACACTGTAGAACTGCCCCACAGGGTTTCCTAGACTGTGATCTCTATGGGAGCAGATCACCAGGTCTTTCTCCTGCAGAGCTGACGGTGGGTTTGAACTGCCAACCTTCCAGTTAGCAGCCGAGCACTTAACCACTGTGCCAGCAGGGCTCCTTCCCCCTTGAGAAGCAGGTACAAACTGAAACCAGCCCAGCAGGTCACCGTGTATATCCTAGTTCAGTGGGGCGGTGGGGGGAGTAACATGTCTTCTCCCCTACTTTACACAATGGGGAGCTGAAAGGGTCATTTAACAAGTGAGGGCAGGACCTGAACCCAGAAATCCCTGAGAGCCCGTAGATCTGAGCGACCTTTGTGCCACCTACTTCTGTGCCACCATGGGCTTTTGAGCTGACTCTGAATTAACCCCCCTCCCACCCCAGGTCAGACAACTGTCCAGGGGACTTCCCCAGAGCCCCTAGAGGCCTTGACTCAGTCCCCTCTCCCCACCGGAAACATCCCAGGTTGTAAAGCAGGAGGCACATAGAGACCAACCTGGAAAAGAAATGGGTTGGCACTCGTCTAATTTTTGCTCTCCATAGTCAGAGCCACCAATGGGGACATTTCCACAATTCCATTCCCAACCACTGTTGATTGGTATGTTGTTGTTCTTAAGTGCAGTCAAGTTCATTCTGACCCGTAGCAACCCCATTCCTGGGCTGTAATCTTTACGAGAGCAGATTGCCACGTCCTTTCTCCCTCTGGGTGAGTTTGAACTGCCGACCTTTTGGTTAGCAGCCAAGCGTTTAACCGTTGTGCCACCAGGGCTCCTTTACTATTGGTGTAGTGATAGCTCTCTGCAGGGGCTGAGGGGTGTAATACAGACTGCATGCTCAGGAAGTGCTGACTAAGCCACATGCGGACAACAGCAGGGAAGCCACTGAGGGCCAGGTGACATATGTTGTCAGGAGGTGTCTCTAGCAAACATGCAAAGCATGAGCTGAAACCTGGAAGCTCTTTAAAGATAAGGCCCATGGCTTTTCACTTTTGCCTTGGGCACTCAGGGCTTTGCCCAAAGGAGGAAAGGGACGCCCATTGAATCAATGGCCGAGGGTGGGCAGAGGTGAGGGGACAGGTTAGACACTGTTACAGTGGTCCCGGTGGCAGATGATGGAGACAGGTGGGGATGAGCTTGGCCACAGAACAGGAAGCGGTGACAAAGGAAAGACATGTAGAGGAGGAAAATCAACAGTGTTTAGTGTCTGACCAACTGTGGGGCTGAGGTGAAAGATTGGTAGATGTCTACTAGGTTTTGAATCTGGATCACAAGGGACAAGGAGTCAAAGGAGAGTTTGTTTTGGAAAATGTTGAATGCAAGGTGCTTTCAGCAAGCAAGGTTGTGTCATCTGCGTAACAAAGGTTGTTAATGAGTCTTCCTCCAATCCTGATGCCCCATTCTTCTTCATATAGTCCAGCTTCTCAGATTATTTGCTCAGCATACAGATTGAATAGGTGTGGTGAAAGGATACAACCCTGACACACACCTTTCCTGACTTTAAACCACACAGTATCCCCTTGTTCTGTTCGAACAACTGCCTCTTGATCTATGTACAGGTTCCTCATGAGCACAATTAAGTGTTCTGGAATTCCCATTCTTCGCAAGGTAATCTATAATTTACAATGATCCACACAGTCGAATGCCTTTGCATAGTCAATAAAACACAGGTAAACATCTTCCTGGTATTCTCTGCTTTCAGCCAGGATTCATCTGACACCAGCAATGATATCCCTGGTTCCACATCCTCTTCTCAATCTGGCTTGAATTTCTGGCAGTTCCCTGTCTATATACTGCTGCAGCCACTTTTGAATGATCTTCAGCAAAATTTTACTTGCATGCGATATTAATGATATTGTTCGATAATTTCCACATTCAGTTGTATCACCTTTTTTTGGAATAGGCATAAATATGGATCTCTTCCAGTCAGTTAGCCAGGTAGCTGTCTTCCAAATTTCTTGGCATAGACAACTGAGCACTTCCAGCGCTGCATCCGTTTGTTGAAACATCTCAATTGGTATTTCATCAATTCCTGGAGACTTGTTTTTTACCAGTGCTTTCAGTGAAGCTTGGACTTCCTCCTTCAGTACCATCGGTTCCTAATTATATGCTACCTCCTAAAATGGTTGAACGTCGACCAATTCTTTTTAATATAGTCACTCTGTGTGTTCCTTCCATCGTCTTTTGATGCTTCCTGTGTCCTTTAATATTTTCCCCATAGAATCCTTCAATATTGCAACTTGAGGCTTGAGTTTTTTCTTTAGTTCTTTCAGCTTGAGAAATGCCGAGCATGTTCTTCCCTTTTGGTTTTCTATCCGCAGGTCTTTGCACATGTCATCGTAATACTTTACTTTGTTTTCTCAAGCCACTCTTGGAAATCTTCTGTTCAGTTCTTTTACTTCATCATTTTTTTGTCTTGCTTTAGCTACTCGACATTCAAGAGCAAGTTTCAGAGTCTCTTCTGACATCCATTTTGGTGTTTTCTTTCTTTCCCGTCTTTTTAACGACCTCTTGCTTTCTTCATGTATGATGTCCTGGATGTCATTACACAACTTGTCTGGTCTTCAGTCATTAGTGTTCAATGTCTCAGATCTATTTTTGAGATGGTCTCTAAATTCAGGTGGGATATACTCAAAGTCATACTTTGGCTCTTGTGGACTTGTTCTAATTTTCTTCAGTTTCAACTTGAACTTGCATGTGAGCAATTGATGGTCTGTTCCACAGTTGGCCCCTGGCCTTGCTCTGACTGATGATGTTGAACTTTTCCATCATCTCTTTCCACAGATGTAGTCAATTTGATTCCTGTGTATTCCACGTGGTGAGGTGCATGTGTATAGTCACCATTTATGTTGGTGAAAAAAGGTATTTGCAATCAAGAAGTCATTGGTCTTGCAAAATTCTACCATGCAATCTTCAGCATCATTTCTATCACAGAGGCCATATTTTCCAACTAGCGATCCTTCTTTATTTGCAGCTTTCCCATTCCAGTCACCAGTAATTATCAGTCCATCCTGATTGCATGTTTGATCAATTTCAGACTGCAGAAATTGGCAAAAATCTTCAGTTTCTTCATCTTTGGCCTTAGTGGTTGGTGGGTAAATTTGAAGTAATAGTCCTATTAACTGGTCTTCCTTGTAGGCATATGGATATTATCCTATTGCTGACAGCGTTGTTCTTCAGGATAGATCTTGAAATGTTCTTTTTGACGATGAATACGCCATTCCTCTTGAAGTTGTCATTCCCAGCATAGTAGACCACATGATTGTCCGATCCAAAATGGCTAATACAAGTCCATTTCAGCTCACAAATACCTAGGATATCGATGTTTATGGGTTCCATTTCAAAATGAAATGGAAATGAAAATCTTCCTAGGAGAGTAAAAATGAGTTAGCCGATATAAAGCGCTCAGAATGGTGCCTATTACATAGTAATAGCTCAACAGATGTTGACGGTTGTTATCATTACCATCTTCTCTCTAGGAAAGAGAAGTAAAAGTCACACCAATCAACTATTAATGACTTTCCAGGAACTTCTGGCAAAATGGCGCTCTAGGCAGAAGCACCACACTGTCCCTCCACAGCAAAGATCCAAAAAACTAAGCCAAACAGAGAAAACAACAATCCTGAAACCCTAAAACATCAAATGAAGAGATAAAGAACTCAGCCAAGCACCAAATGGAGTGAGAAAACTTACAGAG
>NW_004444119.1:2938200-2945271 GCF_000243295.1 Trichechus manatus latirostris | reverse complement strand
AACTACCTGATAGGGAATTCAAATCTCTAATACTCAGAATTCTCCAAGAGCTGAAGCAAAAAGCAGACAAAAATGAGGAAAAACTAGACAAATTCCTGGAAAATACAGACAAAAAATTGGAAGAATTCCAATGTTAATGAGTTTCCAACAATCAGCATGATTTGACAGGAAAGGAATATTTTGATATAATAACCCTATCTCGCCACAATCAAGCTTTGTGCCAATAGCACTAGGTCCTCACTCCCTCGACCGGGTCTCCAATGTGGTGTGAGACAGGCCCTGTGTTTGGGAGCAGGGATTCAAGAGAAGCCGTCCCACTCTGCTGGACAGAGCAAGGAGGAGCACCACGAACGTGTCCAGGTGGAGGCTGGTGGGCCAGAGCTCCACCCACATTGGCAGCTGGCTCTCAGTCCCTGCTTTGGCCTCATCGGAATTGGCCACCAGCCACGTTCAGCCCAAGGGGCACTGACACGTGCCTGGTCCCCCCTCGAAGGTTGGGAGGGTGGGGGACGCGCAGAAGATGCCACTTCTGTCTTTGTTCCCAAAACACAGATGCACAGGCCTTTTTTCCCTAAGTGCATGCTGTAATGCACGCTCAATTTAGCCAAAATCTGAGGGAAAGGAACAATTGGAATGTGGTATCTGTAAAGGACTCAGTTACCACCAAAACAGGCAGAAGAGGAGGTGGGAGCTACATAGACAACCTCCAAGGGCTTTGTCATCTAGAGCACAGCAGTAGTGACACTTCTTTCACCTGCCACCTCTCTGGGGGAACGGCATCATGGGGCATTGTGGCAGGCCAGACCTTCTACACGGTATCTGTTTTTGCTAAGGTAGTTTTAAAATAAGTCAAATAGATCATCCTTCTTCACGGTGCTCTCTCAATTTGCTATGAGAAAATAAAAGGCTTTTCCATTTAACAATCTCCTTTTGTTCTTTTATTTCCCCAGATTCTCTTTCTGTTCAACGGACGTAAACTCCCTAAGCCTTGATTGGAAGGCCTAGGTGAGCCATAGAACAACAACGCCGATGACGGATTCTGAATGACCGTAGGATCCGGAAGCCCGTCTCCTGTTTGTGAGCGAGGTTTGGGATCGGTGCAGATTCGTCATCACCGCCCTCACGTGCAGCACCAGGCACCATGTGGGCAGAGCTGCCCCCAGCACCCATTGCCCATGCTGGGGTTTCCGTTCCCACAGAGGCTTTATTTGAAGATGAGGCAGTCTGCTTCTGTAAAGATTTACAGCCCTGGAAACCTTATGGGGCAGTTCTACTTTGTCCTGCAAGGTCGCTATGAACCGGAATTGATTCAACAGCAGTGGGTTTTTTGTTGTTTGTTTTGTTCCCATTAGGATGCAACAGTGTGGCTACGTCCCTAAGCTTGTTGGGAAGGAAGTTTTACTTACGGGCTTCATGTTTTTGTTGGATGCTGTCTCATTCTAACTCATATCGACCCCCTGTGAAAGAGTGGAACAACCCCATAGGGTTTCCTAGGCTGTAATCTTTTGACTTGATGGCAATGGGTTTAATTTTAAGGAGCCCTGGTGGCAGAGTTGTCAAGTGCTTGGATGCTAACCTAATGGTTGGTGGTTCGAACCCACTAGCAGCTCCGGGGAAGAAAGATGTGGCAGTCTGCTTCCATAAAGATTACAGCCTTAGAAACCCTATCGGGCAGTTCTACTCTGTCCTATAGGGTCGCTATGAGTCGGAATCGACTCTACGGCAATGGAAACTGATTTCCAGGTCTTTCTCCCACGGAGCCCCTGGTGGGTTCAAACCGCCAACCTTTTGAGTTAGCAGCCAAGAGCTTAACTATTGCACCACCAGGGCTTTTGCATAAATACAGGTAAATCCCAGTGGTCCCGTCAGGCTGAGGGGAGTGGTCCCAGGTGGGCTGCAGGACCCGACAGCCGGACAGGAAGAGAGAGCCCTGGTTGTGACCCGACAGAGCTGGGTTTCAATCCTGGCTCTGCCTGTTACAAACTATGATCCTGAAAACTTCCTTAAATGCTGTAAACTTGGGTTCACTCCTCTGTGGGGTGCTGGTAATGAAACCTGTACAGGCTCGTTGTGAGAATTAAATGAGATTACGTAAATAAACGCTTCCTCCGTATTAGATATCATCCCTTTTCTTTCCTCTTCCCTCAGTACTGGCAACATAAACAAATTCAGGAAGGGTTTCGATAGCACCGCTGTCACTGGAGAACTTGAGAGCAAGTGCTACTGAGCTTTGATTAACTGGGTTTAAAATGCACAAGCTGGGAAATCATAAACTCAGGGTTTCCAAGATTTGGAGAGGGGGCTTCTCAGACAGGTATCAGTGGTGTTTTCACACAGCTTCCCAGGGAAGATTCTCTGTCTGGACTGGTGAGTGCTTGTCTCACTTGGCCAAAGTCCAGGCCAGCTTGGACCGAGGATTTTGGAGATAAGCTGCTGGGTTAATTGTCCTGATCCACTGATGGCAGGAGGACCTGGGGCCCATCACCACCCGGGCTTGCAGGTTGTGCTGTTGTTGTTAGCTGCCATCAAGTTGGTCCCCGACTCACGGTGACCCCACGCACAATGGGATCAGGCCCTTGTGATCCATAGGGTTCTCATTGGCCATTTTCAGAAGTAGATCGCCAGACCGTTCTTCCTAGTCCATCTTAGTCTGGAAGCTCCGCTGAAACCTGTTCAGGATCACAGCAACAGGCAAACCTCCACTGACAGATAGTGGCTGCCCACGAGCTGCATTGGCTGGGAATCAAACCTGGATCCCCTGCTTGGAAGGCAAGAATTCTACCACTGAACCACCACTACCCTCAGGCCTCCAGGTATTGGTCTGTAAAAGGAGAACACAGGCCAGATGATCCCCAAGTCCCAGTCAAGCTCTAGCATCAGTGCCACCATGAGTCCAAGGTTTGGGGGCCCAGGAACCCCAAAAGATCAGCCCCAAAGATCTTACAAGCTGTGCTCTTCTGACAAGAATATCTCACAGCTTTATTCATATTTGATGCCCAATTCTACTAAATGCTCCCTACTTGGAAGAGTTACTCATTTGCTGAAAATCATTTACTCGGTTTGTGGAAGATTAATTGGCCTGAAGCTCTGGTCAACCAGGAAAGCAGTAAAATGCTTGAATTAGATCAAGGGGCACGGTGCTTGGCAAGACTCTATTTCTTTCCCTGGGTGGTGCCAACAGTTTGCATTCAACCACTAACCTAAAGGTTGGCTGTTCAAACACACCCAGCAGTGCCATGGGAGAAAGGCCTGGTGATCTGATGTATAAAGATTACAGCCAAGAAAACCCTATGGGGTAGTTCTTCTGTGTCACACATGGGGTCACCATGAGTTGAAATCATTGGCAATGGGTTTGGCTTTTTGGTTAGGCACAGCCTGTAGCCCTGTGTGCTAGAGGATGAGAGAAAAAGAAAGACCTGTCTGAGCTGTGTGGTCAAAAACCCAGCTTGTGTGTAAGCCTGGGATTCAGGAGGCGATTTGGCTGTGTGAGGACATGCGATGCCTCCCAAGAAACCCATCCTAAGAATAGAAAGCACAGGACGCTGAGATTGTTCCAAGGCATAAGTAGGTCCCTATTGGAGAGAGGTGGTGTCGTCGCCTCAACTCCAGTTTGTGCTGCTAAGACTGTCTGCTTTCTCAGTGGTCAGTGCTGTGAGAAAGCCAAGGGCAGGAATCCGAGTCGGGGGCAGGGGGGACGGCATTCCGTGCAAATAGGGGGCTGGGGGCTAAGGGCCACAGAAATGCTGAGAGGCTGCAGCTGATGTGGCCTGGGAGATACAGGCCACCTTGCAATTAACAAGGGAGGAAGCATTCATTGTGCTCTGCTTCAGAAACTCAGAATTTTGGGCTATTACTTTATATCAATTTTTTGCATTAACTTTGCAGTCATAGAATTATAGAAATTTCCAAAGGATCGTCTATGTTGCCTCCTCAGCTTTTAAGGAAAAGTATTCAACTTATTTTAAAATGTGAAACATATCCAAGTGTAAAAGGTGCTGTTGTTGCGTTCAATTCCAACCCATAGCAACCCTATAGGAGAGCAGAACTGCCCCATAGAGTTTTCAAGGCTGTGATCTTTACGGGAAAGAGCCCTGGTGGCGCAGTGGTTAAGCATTCAGCTGTCCTATAGGGTCGCTATGAGTCAGAATTTACTGGATGGCGACGGGTTTGGTTTGAGTTTTAATCTTTATGGGAACAGATCAACTGGTCTTTTTTCCTGGCGGAGTGACTGGTGGGTTTGAATTGACATCCTTTCGGTTAGCAGCCAAGCTCTTAACCATTGCAACACCATGACTCCTTCAATGGAACATTACTTGCCCATAAAAAGAAATGAAGTCCTGATACATGCTACAACATAGATGAAACTTGAAAACATTAAGCTGAGTGAAATTAAGTCAGGCACAAAAGAATAAATATCGTATGATTCCACTTACATGAAATATCTAGACTAGGCAAGTTTATAGAGACCAAAGTCTATCAGTGGTTACCTGGGGGCGGCACAATGGTTAAAGTGCTCAATTGCTAACTGAAAGTCAGCAGGTCAAGCACACCAGTGGCTCTGCAGGAGAAAAGTCCTGTCAATCTGCTCCCATAAATGTTTCCCTAGGAAACCCTATGGGACAGTTCTACTCGGTCATGTAGGGTCGCTAGGAGTCAAAAGCGACTCAATGGCATACCACAGTACAATCTTTATGGGAGCAGATCACCAGGTCTTTCTTACAAGGAGTAGCTGGTGGGTTTGAACCGCCAACCTTTCAGTTAACAGCCGAGTGCTTACCCATTGCACCACCAAGGCTAGTGAGAGCAAATTAATGTATCAGGGAAAAACTCTAGTTTATCATAATTGAGCAGTTAAATAACATATAATGGTGAAAGGCTCCCACAAAGGAAATTTCTCTCATGAATGAGAGTTTTGAGAGAGAGTCTTTGAAATTGAGCACAGTGGATATATCGTTCCTACATGCGTGGCTTCACTTTATGGAATCCACACATTGCTGAGGGGAAGCATCCTTAAATAAGTTTCATGAAAAATAAACCCCAAATAAGTTGACCTTATTGATATGACCTGTAAGCTCTGAAATGGTTTAATCAACGTATTAGAATCTGAGAAAAAAGTTGGCATGAATCCACCCACCAAGAAAAGGATCACGCACATTTAGAAAATATTTCTAAAAAGTAAACAGTCCAAGAAAGATAACTTAATGTCCCCTTATACTCCTCAGGAAGCAATCAACTTGCCTTAACATGCAATTAAATAGTTGATAAGTGTAAAAACATACGTTTTTAAAATACATCTAAACAAAGAAGGATGTTGTTATGCTAAGAAATGTGTACAGAAGTATGGTGGTAGCATGGAATCTAGAGAAAATCAAGTGGGAAGGTAAGAATTTGTCAGCATTAGTTTGCCTTGAGCATTATGCTCTTTTAAGAACTACCTATATGGGATCAAACTGACAACATCAGCTCCAAAAGCTAGAAAGGAAACTTGGTGAGTTTATGTTAATGGGGGAGGAACAACTCAGAAAAGGAGGGGGAGAATGGTTGTACAACTTGAAGAATGTAATTAATGTCAATAAATTGTACACATAGAAACTGTTAGATTGGTATATGTTTTGCTGTGTATACTCTCAACAACAAAATAAAATGAAAGAAAAGATATTGTCATCATTTAGGGACAGATGCTGTGATTGGGCAAGTTACTTAGCCTCTCTGAACCTCAGTTTCTTCATCAGAATAATAGAGATAATTAACGCCTACCTTCCCAGCTGCAATAAAAAGACACAGCACAGTACCTGCCACTTTCTGAAACATCAAAAAGAGGTTATGTTTTATATGTTTTTAATGTTAACATGTATTACTCTGCTACAATTTATTTTACTTTTGGAAACCAGTGGTGGCATATAGTTTACCTTCAATTAACCACAAGATTAAATTTATGACAATAATAATAATATCTAACGTTTGAATTGTGATTTACAGTTTGAGGCACTTTCAATATGTAATGAAATTAGTTAACAGTTATCAGAAATATCACTCCCCAACTATTCTGAATAAGTAGAGGTTTATTGGTGCAAACAGTTAAAGTACTCAGCGGCTAACCAAAAGTTTGGAGGTTTGAGTCCACCCAGAGATGGCTCATAAAAAAGGCCTGGCAATCTACTTTCAAAAAATCAGCCATTGAAAACCCTATGACCACACACATAGGTTAGCTATGAGTCAGAATTGACTCAACGGCAACTGGTGTTTTTATTATAGTAATAACATGACAAGAAAAATTAAGTCCAAAGAGACCCCACATAAGTAAAGCATTATTGGAGAAGAAGAAAAAAGGAGGAGGACTCACACTAGCTGACCTCAGAATCTACTATATAGCTACGGTAGTCAGAACAGCCTGGTACTGGTACAACGACAGCTACATTGACCAATGGAACATAATCAAGAACCCAGATGTAAATCCATCCACCTACGGTCACTTGATCTTTGACAAAGGCCCAAAGTCCATCAAATGGGGAAAAGACAGTCTTTTTAACAAGTGGTGCTGGCAAAACTGGATATCCATCTGCAAAAAAAAGAAACAGGACCGATACATCATACACAAAAAATAATTCAAAATGGATCAAAAACCTAAATACAAAACCAAAAACTATGAAAATTATAGAATTAAAGATAAGGTCAATTCTCGGGGCCCTAATATATGGCATAAATAGGAAACAAACCATAACTAACGATACACAAACACCAGAAGATAAGCAAGATAATTGGGATCTTCTAAAAATTAAACACTTAACACTCATCAAAGGACTTCGCCAAAAGAGTAAAAAGAGAACCTACAGACTGGGAATTTGGGGCTATGATATAGCTGACAAACATCTAATCTCTAAAATCTAAAATAATCCAATTAATAAATGAGCAAAGGATATGAACAGACACTTCACCAAAGAAGACATTCAGGTGGCTAACAGACACATGAGGAATGCTCACTATTGCTAGCCATTGGAGAAATGTAAATCAAAACTACAATGAGATACCATTTCACCCCAACATTACTGGCACTAATCAAAAAAAAAAAAA
>NW_004444119.1:2888511-2938100 GCF_000243295.1 Trichechus manatus latirostris | reverse complement strand
AAAAAAAAAAAAAAAAACAGGAAATAACAAATGTTGGAGAGTTTGCGGGGAGATTGCCTTGTGCACTTCTGGTGGGAATGCACAATGGTATAACCATTTTGGAAAATGATATGGTGCTTCCTTAAAAAGCTAGAAATAGAAATATCATACAGTCCAGCAATCTCACTACTAGGAATCTATCCTCGAGAAATAAGAGCCATTATACGAATAGACATATGCACACCCATGTTCATTGCAGTATTATTCACAACAGCAAAACAATGGAAACAACCTAAGTGCCCATCAACAGAAGAATGGATAAACTATGGTACATACACACAATGGAGTACTATGCAACAATAAAGAACAACAATGAATCTGCAAAACATCTCAAAACACTAATAAATCTGAGGGCATTGTGCTGAGTGAAATCAGTCAATCACAGAAGGGCAAATACTGTATGAGACCACTATCATAAAAACACATGAAAAGGTTTACACATGGAAGAAACAATCTTTGATAGTTAGGAGGGAGGGGAAAGGTGGGGAGGAAAAAACAGTAGATAGTAGGTGGTAACTTTGGTGAAGGGTAAGACAGTACAGAATACTGAGGAAGTCAGCACAACTTAACCAAGACAAAGTCATAGAAGCTTCATAGACAGATCCAAACTCCTTGAAGGACCAAGTTACTGGGCTGAGGGCTGGGGACCATGGTCTCAGGAGACATTTAGCTCAACTGGCATAACATAGAAAATGTTCTGCATCCAACTGTGGTGACTAGCGTCTGGGGTCTTAAAAGCCTGCGAACAGCCATCTAAGATACATCTACTGGTCTCATCCCAGCTGGAGCAAGGGAGAATGAAGAAAACCAAAGGCACAAGGGAAAGATTAGTCCAAAAGACTAATGGACCACAACTACCACAGCCTCCACCAGACTGAGTCTGGCACAGCTAGATGGTGCCCAGCTAGTACCGCCAACTGCTCTGACAGGAATCACAGTAGACGGTTCTGGACAGAGCTGGAGAAAAATGTAGAACAAAATTCTAACTCACAAAAAAAGACCAGACTTACTGGCCTGCCAGAGACTAGAGAAACCCCATGAGTATGGCCCCTGGACACCCTTTTAACTCAGTACTGAAGTCACTCCTGAGGTTCACCCTTCAGCCAAAGATTAGACAGACCCATAAAACAAAACAAGACTAAAGGGGCGCACCAGCCCAGGGGCAAGGAGAGAAGGCAGGAGGGGATAGAAAAGCTGGTAATGAAGAACCCAACGTCAAGAAGGGGAGCGTGTTGACAAGTCATGTGGTTGGCAGCCAGTGTCACAAAACAAAATGTGTTTTAATTGTTTAATGAGAAGCTAATTTGCTCTGTAAACTTTCTCCTAAAGCACAATTTTAAAAAAAAATAGATAATACAATTTAAAAAAAAGACCAGACTTGTTGGTCTGACAGAGACTGGAAAATCCTCAAGAGTATGGCCCCGGGACACACTTTTAACTCAGTACTGAAGTCAGTCCCGAGGTTCACCCTTCAGCCAAAGATTAGACAGGTCTATAGGGCCAACAATAACACATATGAGGAACATGCTTCATAGTTCAATCATGTATACAAGACTAAATGGGCACAGCATCCCAAAAGCAAAGACAAGAAGGTAGGAAGGGACAGGAAAACTGGACAAATGGAAACAGGAAACCTAGGGTGCAGAAAAGGAGAACGTTGACACATTGCGGGGATGGCAACCAATGTCACAAAACAATTTGTGCATTAATTGCCTAATGAGAAACTAACTTGCTCTGTAAACTTTCACCTAAAGCACAATTCAAAAAAAAGTAAAATTAAGTCCTTGGAAGTGAAGCTAGGGAAAGAAAGGAGAATTTCAAAATATGTTCAAGTTTTTATGTAAATAATGTCATTCAAGTATAAGAAAATCTATACGTGGTACAATGAGGTAGACTTTGATCTTACTAATGTATTTTTAATTTTTAGTCAAAACTCAGTTTTAGTCAAAATTCAGTACTTGGTCATATACTTCAGGTTTTAAAAGTAGTTTTGAATTTCTGGGAGACTGGAAGTCGCCACACTTAAGTGACCTGAGAGTGAACAACTCACTTTCTCTCAGAGACGAGAGATTAGCAAGAACGTTGTTTTCACTGGATGATTGCACAGCCAACCCCTTCTAGAAAATTCCATCATATAGAACGACTTCTAGAAAATTCCACAGCAGCAATGGGGTGAGGCACCATGGATAGTAGAGTTCCATGAAGAAGTTTACACAGGGTTAATGCCAACAGGGTTCAAGTTGGGAGATGTTTAGTTTTGCTTTTCCAAAGAGCAAATGTTTTTAGATCTTCCTGAGTGTTATCACCCTAAAGTGAATTAGTATGGAAGAATGAGAAATGGCACTCTACTAGAAACACTATACTACCTGTGTGATGTGGGAATATTATTTCAAAGTGAGGTACAGACAACAGATACTCGAAAGAGGATAGTGTGTCACTCGAACGGTGGAAATTGAGAAGCCTGGAAAGCACAAGGCAGGTCAGGGTTTGGTTCCCACTACAATGAACAGTGAAATTGCTTCTGTTCAGGCTGTTCAATTTGAACTCAGTACAAGAAGCTAAAGCAGCATAACAAAATGAATACCCACATTTTGATAATGAAAACACTGAATGTTTTATAAAAATTGTACTTAGCCCCTTGTAAACATTCATCCATAAGGTGATATAATTGATTATGCTACGTGCACTCAGAATTAGATCTCATAGGAGAGATAACAGAATTATTACAACATAACAGAATTATTACAAAATAACAGAATTATTACAAAATGTTTCATTTGAACTGGTGCCTGCTATGTAATTCATATTACTTTTGAAGATGCAATCATATATAAAAATAACCAGACATAGTTCTAACTGTGGGAAATGATATATTAAAAAAATGTTGCTTTTAGATGTCCAGTAATGGTTTTGTTATTTCAATCTTAGCCAGTATTCCAGATTGAGAATATTTCCCACTGTCAAGATAGAGCATGTATTGGTATGAGAACTGTATCTCAGTAAAGCTGTTGAAAAACGAGAGGGGGTATTACAATCCCCAATAAAACGTGTATACTTTCAGAAAGTGTTCCCTGAACTGTTGTTGTTATGTGCCATCAGGTGGATCCTGACTGATGTCTATCCCATGTGACAGAGTAGAACTGCCCATAGGGTTTCCTAGGCTGTAATCTTTACAGAACAGATTGCCAGGTCTTTCTCCTGCAGAGCCACTGGGTGGGTTTGAACTGCCAACTTTTTGGTTAGCAGACAAGTACATAACCTTTGCGCCACCACACTCCTGTTTTCCTAAACTATGGCCCATTATTTAGGATTCACCCAGCTAAATATGTTAAAATTCTGACACAGAACATCACCTTACTACCAAAATCCTGAAACTAGCTAGCATTTATTGAATGCTTACTACGTACCATGAAATGTTCTCAGCACTTCACACGAACTAACTTGTATACTCTTCACAACCAACCTAAGATGTGGGGCACCAGTGTCTTCTCTATTTTATGTAAGGGGAAAACAAGACACAAAGGGTTTATAAATATGGCCTAAGACCACACAGTTGGCATGGGATGAAATTGGGGTTTAGAGGCAGGAAGCGTGGCTCCAGGTTCAGATGCTTAACAAATAAGCTGACCTGCCAGAGGGGCAGGTCTAGATGAGGAGACCTGAGAACCCACCCCAGGTGTCCCAGGTTACTCTTCTGGTCCAAGTCTGAGCAGTCCCGGGAGTCCTCTCGAGGCCACATCCTACCCCACTGTGCCCCATTTCAAGCCTTGGTGTGAAGAATACATGGAAAGGCACTGAACCAAGTCAGGATAACTGGCCCTGTGAGAAAATAGCTATGAAGTATCAGGGCTGGCCAATAGGATCACTGAAATACTTCCCAGCACTGACATCCTACAGCTCCATGGGCTCCAGTGGACTTAGTTTCAGGGTTTATGCAGGTCAAAATCCTCTAGGGCCTGAATGTACTGGTGACCATGGAGATGACATTGGGCAGGGCAGGACTGCCTGAGTCTGGAGTGACCAGGCACTAGACTGGCTCTATCAAAGACACACCTAATCAGAGGCATCCAGCTGGAATGCAGCGGAATGACCCTACACATTGAATCAAGAGTCTATTCTCCTGCATTCTTCTCCTCTGACATTTTTTCCTAAGTATGAGGACTCCATGTGGCCCTACTGTTGGTCCCTGCGATAGGGATAAAAGCTCTTCCATGGTTAGAACTAAGCATGCTGGGAAGTCACGGTCACCCTGTTATGGATTGTCGTTCTTAGCTGCTGTCGAGTCGACTCCAACTGATGGCGACCCCATGAACAACAGAAGGAATTGTTGCCCAGCCCTGTGCCATCTTCATGATCATTGGTATGCTTGAATCCATTGTTGCAGCCACTGTGTATTTTGAGTCCCTTCCAACCTAGGTGGCTCATCTTCCAGCACTATATTGGACAATATTCTGATGTGATCCATAGGGTTCTCATTGTCTGATTTTTGCAAGCAGATCTCCAGGCTTTTCTTCTTAGTCTGTCTTAGTCTGGAAGCTCTGCTAAATCCCATGCACCGTAAGTGACCCTGCTGATAACTGAATACTGGTGGCTTAGCTTCCAGCATCACAGCAACGTGTAAGACACCATAGTGTGACAAACTGACAGGCAGGTGGTGGCTATTATGGGTAAGCTGCTTCATTTCAGGGGTGGAAAGGAGGAGGGTGCTGTCACATTATAGGGAGAGCAATTAGGGTCACATAACAAAGTATGTAGAAATTTTTGTATGAGAGACTAACTTGAATTGTAAACTTTCACTTCAAGCACAACAATAAAAAATAAAAATAAAAAATAATAACGAGCATTTATTGAGGGTGTCTTCTCTGTCCAGCACTGTGCTAGGTCACTGAGCACATGGCAATAAGACGCGGTCTGCTCTCATGGAGGAAACACAACTCTCCAAGCAATGATGAAGCAAAGTATGAGTTACAGGTCATGACAGCTGTGTTTTGGAATGTCTCAGACAGCAGTGGGCTGGCCCACTCCGTGTGCTGTCTCCAGCAGGCTCTGCTGCTCATTCACCCTCTTCCTAATTATCTTTCTGCATCCATCGGCTGGGGGGAGGAAAGGCAGATACACAGGTGAAAGAGCCCACAAATCCTGATGCAGCACATGGAGGTGTGACCTGCCCAGCCAGGACAGGGGAGAGAAAGGTCCCTGTGTGGCGCAAATGATTTGCACTAGGCTGGTAACCGAAAGGTTGGCAGTTTGAACCAAAGCTTTGAACCGGTTTGTTCCAGTTCAAACCCCTGCTGAGAACTGGCATTTCTAAAAGTTTCCAGGCAATGCCAATGCTGCTGGTTATGAATCAGTTCTGAAAATCACTAGCAGAGCAGTGATGCTCAAAATTATACATAAGAATTATCTGAGGATCTTGCTAAAATGTAGATTCTGATTCATTATATCTGGGAGACATGTAAATTCTCAGTCTGAGCAGGAACAAATTGGTTCGAAGTCCTGGTTCGAACACACCCAGCAGCACCAAAGAAGAAAGGCCTGGTGATCGGTTTCTGTAAAGATTACAGCCAAGAAAACCCTATGGTGCAGTTCTACTCTGTAATACATGGGATCTCCTAAGTCACAAATCAACAACAAAAGAGGAGGGGCACCACTGGAGAGGTGACTTGCTGGACCCCTGAGGGATACAGAAAGGTTTAGGAGAAAGAAGGACCCCCGACCAGCCCTCAGCCTCCTTGAAATCACCACCATAAAACACAGGAGTCAGAACACCTGCCTTCTTCACCCCTCTGCTCTAAATGCCCTGCTGCTGTTCCTAATTGTTTCTTCTTTTTTTTTAATAGTTAAGCGTTCAAGTTTGCTTCTTTATTTTTTATGCTTTTATCTTAATTGCTATTCTTTTTTTTTTTTTTTTATTGTGCTTTTGGTGAAAGTCTACAGCACAAATTAGTTTCTCACTCAAAAATTTATACCAAATTGTTTTGTGACATTGGTTGCAATCCCTGCAATGTGTCAGTACTCTCCCCCTTTTCACCACGGGTTCCCCACATGCATTCATCCAGTTTTCCTGTCCCTTCCTGCCTTCTCGGCTTTGCTTTTGGGCAGGTGTTGCCCATTTGGTCTCGTATACTTGATTGAACTGAGAAGCACATTCCTCACGTGTGTTGTTTGTTTTATAGGCCTGTCTAATCTTTGGCTGAAAGGTGGACTTCGGGAGCGGCTTCAGTTCTGAGGTAGCAGAGTGTATCTTTTTTATATTCAAACATTTCCATGCTATGATTTATTAAAAGTTTACCTAATTTCAACCTTCCCTCCCCAGGTGGTCAAAACATAGCTATTGCCTGAACTTCGAAGCTTCTCAGTTACCAAAAAGGCAGATAAACAATACTACTTTACAAAATAAAAGTACAGGAGGGCAATGAGATTAAACTTGTGAAACCTGAGTTTGAGGACACATTAAATGCTTCTGTAGTCTTATCTCTCCACATAGAAACTATTTCATTGCCAACTCAGAGGGTACGAGCATCACAAGGACAGAGCACAGAACCAACTCTCTGGCAAGAGCATTTACCAACATGCATGTCTCTTTGCCATGTCTACAGACAGTATTTTTGAAAAAGCAAAAACAAAGAGTATTAATGATAGATCAACAGGAAGGAAATTGCCTCTTTTCTTCTTGATTTATCCTTGGTCTCTTACCCTGAAATTCTTAAGAAAGCTATTTTCTCTTATAAACAGAGTTATGCAGTTGTAAATACTTGACTTACAAATACTTTTTGGACATTAAATTAGCCTCTACTACCTTAACCAAGCAGCGAGAAAAAAGCAATAAAAAGAGATAAACATTGTTCTCGCTGGCAGTTTTGCTAACAGACCTGTACAGTGAAGAATTAATAACTTTTTAGAAAATTAAGTTGTTGTTGTTAGGTGCCGTTGACCCTATGTACAACAGAATGAAACACTGCTCAGTCCTGCACCATCCGCACAATTGTTGTTATGCTTGAGCCCAATGTTGCAGCCACTGTGAATCCATCTTGTTGAGAGTCTTCCTCTTTTTTCGTTGCCCCTCTACTTTACCAAGTATGATGTCCTTCTCCAGGGACAGATGCCCACCCCCCACCCCCGACTACATGTCCAAAATTAAGTAGCTTGGGATAATTCTTGCTTGATTAAATTAGGGTTAAAATAAGGGCGCCCAATTTAAGTTGAGTTTCAGATAAACAACAAACAACGTTTTAGTATAAGTATGTCCCAAGTATTGTACTATGCAAGTTGTAGTAGGTTGTGATTTCTGCAACCCACACCATTGGCCATCAGCCACGCCTGCCTTGTGGCTATAAGAGACCAAGAACATTTAAGGTTGATCTCTAGATACGCCTGTGTCCTGACCCAAGACTTCCAGCTCTGTACTTACTATTTTATTTCTGAAAACTCTCTGGCACATTATATACCTCACACTCCTTGTGATCAGTATTACTACACGTCTGTCAAATGCAGCCCCTATTTGATCTCCCAAAGCCTTGAATGCAACCAGCACATCAAGCAAAGCAACAACAGACGATAATTTTCATAATCATGATGCAACTCCATGTCACAGATTACCAGTGTCCCATCCTCCACCTGAAAGAAGGTCATCCCCATATGCTCAAACAGATAAGCAGCCCAGCCCCAGAAACTTATCCAGAAGATTTGGCTCAGGGCATTGCTTCTGGTCCCCAAAATTTTATCAGTCAAGGTCCAACTTGAAAAGCAGAGACCATTCGAAATATTTAAAACAGAGGAAAAATCTAATGGAGGCCATTGGTTATAGAGGTGATAGGGGAGGACAACGAGGCAACCTAGAAATTAGCAACACAAGAAGACACTACTGTCTCTAGGGAAGGAAGAAAGGAGGAGGTAGGGATACCAGAGCCCAGAGGCCAGGGTCACCTGGCGAAGTGGGAACCAAGACAAATCTGTCTGACAGAAACTAGTGCCCCAGAGGAGATACAGCCCCTGCCAGAGACACCACATCAAACAGAGAGGGGAAAACCCCTGACTTTCCCTTCCTTCTGCTCCCAACCTCCTGCCATTCCCCACACTGGCCAAATCAGCTATCTTAGGAGTCTGGGAAATGGAGCCTGCAAGAGTCAGCCCAGGTGGACTCCAGGAACCCCACATCCCCCTGTTGTCTGCTGTCCTTCAAGCCTTTGAATGCTCTAGCAGAGCAAGAGACAGGTGAGGAACAGATCTGACAGCAAAGAATGCCAAGGACCAACACATCTACCTTGCAGGACTGTGATGACCACTGACTGTACACTGTACATAGCCCAGGTTGTACAATGTACATAAAGCACCAGCTGTACAACGTACATAAAGCCAAGGTTGTATAATGTATATAAAGCCTAGATTGCACGATGTACGTAAAGCATTGGCTGTACAATGTACATAAAGCCTGGGTTGTACAATGTACACAAAGCACCGGTTGTACAATGTACGTAAACCCAGGTTGTACAATGTACAACAGCACAGGTTATACAATGTACATAAATCCAGATGGCACAAGGCACATAAAGCACAGGTTGTACAATGCACATAAAGCACAGGTTGTACAATGTACCTAAAGCCCAGGTTGTAGAATGTATTCAAAGCCTAGATCGTACAATGTATAAAAAGCACAGGCTGTACAATGTACATAAACCCAGGTTGTACAAGTGCATAAGCCCAGATTGTAAAATACACATTAAGCACAGGTTGTAGCGGATATAGATGCTTGAAACAAATTAGCTCTGGTATGTGTGGATCCTTATGCCTACGTGATGGTTTTGAATGAACTCTTGTGACTTGTAAAAGAACTACTGAACATGAGTAAACAACAAGAAGAAAGAAAAATAAGACTTAGAAAAAATCAAACAAGCAAATATTTATGTCAAATGAGTTCACATTCCCAATGCCATGTTCTGCACACAGTAGAGCCCTTTAATCTTACACCAAACCCCAATACACAAATAGGTGAGAGTGGACTTGCTCTGTGGAAAGCTGAAATGGGGCCCAGGAGGCTCGTCTACTCAACCTCACAGCCACCATCGCTAAGACGCCTCTGAGTATTCACAGGTGTACTCAGAATTACACCTAGGTAAACACAGGAGTTCTGGTGGCGCAGCGGTTAAGTGCTCAGCTGCTAACTGAAAGGTCTGCAATTCGAACCCACCAGCCACTCTGTAGGAGAAAGGTTACATAAAGATTACAGCCTAGAAACCCAATAGGGCAATTCTACTCTGTCCTATAAGATATAGAAACTATGAGTCAGAATCAACTCAATGGCAGTGGGTTTGGTTTTGGTTTAAACACAGATCACGGATTTAAAACACCTCTTTTGCAACACCATATATATCGTTTTCAAGACATACCAAATATCTCAAAATATCAAACAAAACCCCAGCTACTACATAAGGTAAAAACATTGGGAGCCAGACTTAAAATGTGGAGAAACTTGCCTAATAATGAGCAATCTTCATACAACACACTATCTCATTTAAGGAGCAAGAGATCACAAATACTACATTCAATGGCAGATACAGTATTACAATTCCTGATTTTAAAAGTTACCATATTTTTCTTTCTTTTTTTTTTTTTTTTCTTTTCTCTTTTTTAAGGAGAACTGTCAACATTATTTTTCTGATCCTGGCTCTTGTGCAACAGAATGTTGCTCATCACTGATTCATTATTTTACAATTGAAGAAACTGGGACCCAAAAAAGTTGAGTGACTTATTACCCAGGCCATCCAGTAAATTAAAGGCAAAACCCAAATCTAAAACCCACTTACCCCAACTCAAGTCCAGTGCTCCTTTCATTTTACCAAGTGACGGTCCCCAAGAACAACAGATGGTGGAGCATTTCTAGCCCAGCAGTTTAAAGTGAGGCAATAGCATTCTGTTTCCAAAATGTCCCTTATGTCAGATCTGCTGACAGTTGCACCAGTCATACCTGTGTTGCAAGATGGCTTGAATATAAGTGAAAACTGTAATGTACTTGACTTCAAATGACAAGTTTGTGTGAGAGGGGGCCTGACTATAGATAAATCTAGCTCTCGTTTGGAAAGAAAGCATGCTATCCTATTTCAAGTACTATCTATCAAGTATATTTGCATCATCTTTTGTCTACCTCTCATTCTGGGCTCCCATAGTATTAAGTGCCAAGCTCTGTCACAGCACACGTCCCATTCAGTTGTCGATCCTTCATCCAACTGCCTTCCACTTGGACTACATGCTTGCAGCTCTTCATCTTTACAGACCAGCATACGTTCCAATGCAGTAAAACCAGTCGCCGTCAAGTCAATTCCAACTCATGGTGACCCCGTGTGCGTCAGAGTAGAACTGTGTTTCATAGGATTTTCAGTGGTAGATTTTTTGAAAGCAGATGACCAGGGCTTTCTTCCAAGGCATTTCTGGTTGGACTCAAACTTCTAGACTTTCAGTTAGCAGCTAAGTGCACTAACCTTTACACCACCCAGGGACTCCCCAACACATAGTCCCAAAACCAAACTATTTGCCATTGAGTCGGTTCTGACTCATAGCGACCCTATAGGACAGAGTAGAACTGCCTCCATAGAGTCTCCAAGGAGCGGCTGGTGGATTCGAACTGCCAGCGGTTTGGTTAGCAGCCAAGCTGTTGACCACTACAGCACCAGGGCTCCCAACACATGGTAGCACTCAATAAATAGATGCTCAATAAGTGAATGCATGAATGAGTGAAAATTAATGACCAGTACACCAATATTCCCAACAGCATTATTCACAACAGCCAAAAGGTGGAGACAGTCCAAGGTGGAGACAGATGAATTATTGTTGTTGTTGCTGTTAGGTGCTGAAGAGTCGGTTCCGACTCATAGCAACCCTATGTACAACAGAACCAAATGCTGCCCAGTCCTTCACCATCGTCACAATCATTGTTATGCTTGAGCCCATTGTTGCAGCCACTGTGTCAATCCATCTCTTTGAGGCTCTTCCTCTTTCACTGACTCTCTACTTTACCAACATGATGTCCTTCACCAGGGACTGGTCCTTCCTGATAACATGTCAAAAGTATGTAAGACAAAGTTTCACCATCCTTGCTTCTAAGAAACATTCTGGCTGTACTTCTTCCAAGACAGATTTGTTTGTTCTTTTGGCAGTTCATGGTATATTCAATATTCTTCACCAACACCATAATTCAAAGGCGTCAATTCTTCTTTGGTCTTCCTTATTCGGTGTCCAGAGTCCTGGTGGCCCAATGGTTAAGAGCTGGGCTGCTAACCAAAAAGTCAGCATTTCAGATTACCAGCCACTCCTTGGAAACCCCATAGGGCAGTTCTACTTTGTCCTATAGGGTCGCTATGGGTCAGAACAAACTTGATGGCACACAACAACAACAACTCATTGTCCAGCTTTTGCACGCATATGAGGTAATTGAAAATAACATGGCTTGGGTCATCAACCGGGCAATATCTGTGAAGCAGTAACAAATTAGATTAACAGTCCTTAATATAGATTTCTAATAAACTAAGAGCTGACAAGCATCATTCCCAAAATATCTGTTTGAAGAATATTTACGACTTGTTATTATATATAGTGAAGTTGTATAATATCGCATATTAGTGCTACATAAAGTGCTAATATGAAAATTTTTGCTTAGACTTAGCATCTACTAAAGATCTCACCTCAATCAACATTTACTATGATGTTGGCAGATGATTTTCTATCCCCAGCTCATCTCCACCTTCATCAGTCAGCACTTGGCATCCTGTAAGCAAAAGCCTCCTTTCCCTCCCATATTTTTAAATCTATTTATTATCATTATGGACTCAAGGAATGCTGTTTTTTTCCAGTGGTTCCTAAGTCATTACTGTACTCCATTGTTTGGGAGATCAAATGGTGACAGTTGGCAAACCCATCAAGTTGGCTCCTGTGTCCACCTGACATGCCTCATCCTTCTTTTCATCACTCCTTACTTAGTGACATAACAAGATACTCAATGCTCATGTTGTACCCACACCGTCCTCACCCTGAAAACCACCATTCTCTGAGGAGCCCTGGTTCCTTTTCATGGGAATGGTATTACAGAGTCCCTGCGTGGTGCAAATGGTTAAGCACATGGCTACTAACAGAATGGTTGGTGGCTTGACTCCACCCAGAGGCACCTCAGAAGAAAGTCCTGGTGATCTGCTTCCAAAAAAAATCAGCCATCGAAAACCCTATAAAGTACAGTTCTGCTGTGACACACATGGGGTTGCCATGAGTTTTAGTTGACTCCACAGCAACGGGTTTTGTCTTTTGTTTTGGGCATTAGAGACCAAGATTTGGGCACTAGGTCTGCTCATTGCTACTAAGGTATGTTTGTTTCTACGTCCTTCCAGTGGGCAGAGTGCTCAGTAAGTTCTTGAATGATGAATAAATTCATGCATTTCTGTCCTGGAGATATCCTTTCCGCGGCTGACTCTGTCTAAACCAGCATTATGAAACATCTATGTTCTCTCTCTGTGTGTTCTCTTTCAAGAACAAAGTGTACTTGAGTTTGGGCTCAGAGAATAAAATCAATACAGGCATGATGATAAGGATTGTGGTTTACTATGTGGAAGGGCACCGATGTGAGTCACTCTGCTTGAGAGAGGTCACCACAATTGAGAGTCTCACCTGAGGACAAAGTTGGCAAAATCTGACCCATGGCACTGGTGGCTTTGTTTTTTCATCTTTCCTGTGGTTTTAGACAGCAAGCTACTAGGTTATTTCAGCTAGAAAATGAAGCAGCGTGATTTCCTGGAACACTCATGGGAATCGTGGGTATTGACTTGAACCCATCCCTTGCCATTGTGTCAATTACATGGATAAATAATGTCCAAGATGCTCTGTGTGCTCTCACACACACCGCTCTGTAGCTACTTTGGCTCTGCGTCCGTAAGAAGCCTGGTGGCAGAGCGAAGACTTAAGAGTTAAGAGACCTGGGGTCAAACGCTGACATTTACTAGCTGAGTAACCATCAGCAAATTATTTGACTTTGTTGAGTTTCAGCTTCCTTATCTGTAGAAAAAGGAGCCCTGGTGGCTCCGTGGTTAAGCACTCAGCTGTTAACCAAAAGGTAGACCATTCAAACCCATTAGCTGCTCTGCTGGAGAAAGATGTGGCAGTCTGCTTCTGTAAGAATTGTTGTCGTTAGGCAGCATCAGATCAGTTCCACCTCATAGTGACACTATGTACAACAGAGTTCAGACCTGGAAACCCTATGGGGCAGTTCTACTCTGTCCTATAGGGTCCGTATGAGTTCAAATCGACTCAACAGTAACAAGTTTGGTTTTGGGTTTTTTCTGTAGAAAGTAGAGAACAATACCTGCCTTGCAGAGTTGTTGTTAGGATTAAATGAGATTATATGTGTATGATGCTTAGCAGGTAGTATTCAGGAAGTGGAAGGTATGATTAACTACCCCAGGTCAGCCCTGGAAAGGCACAGGTGAGACACTGAAACTTGATCCACATGTGATGGAGTCCCTAAGACCAAGAGTCTATCTGGGATCCCCATTCCCCCCAGGTTCTTCAGAATGTATTGGGGTACCGAGTACACTCTAAACACAGGCTCAGGAGAGATACTATTCTTGAAGCTAGGCAGAGAGGGCAAGCAAGAGAGCAACCTAATTCAGCCCAAGCAGAGGTGTGTTCTGAGTTGCACACAGGGCTTAGAGAAGCCATCCTGATGTGGGTTTGTTTAAAGTAAAGCCCAGCATGGAGGAAACTGGCAGTCAACCTGAGCACTATCTCCATCAGGTGTTTATTGAGTAAACTTAAAATTTAAACTCTGGCCTGTTGGTTTGTTGTTATTAGCTGCCATCAAGTTGGTTCCAACTCGTGGTGGCCTTATATGTAACAGTCCTGCGCCATCTTCATGATCGTTGGCATGCTCGAGTCCATTGTTGCAGCCACTGTGTATTTTGAGTGCTTTCCAACCTACGGGGCTCATCTTCCAGCACTATATCAGACAATACTCTGTTCTGATCCATAGGATTTTCATTGACTAATTTTAGAAGTAGATCACCAGGCCATTCTTCCTAGTCTGTCTTAGTCTAGAAGCTCCACTGAAACCTGTGCACCCTGAGTGACCCTGCTGGTATTTGAAATACTGATGGCATAGTTTCCAGCATCATAGCAACATGCAAGCCACCACAGTACAACAAACTAACAGATGGATGGTGGCTCTATTGGGTAGATATGGAAAAAACAAAAGATAGTCCAGGGCAGAACATCAAATATGACCAGAGTGTGTTTCTGTGGCATTCATGGGGAGGTGGGATAATTAGCCAGTGTGGATAGGAGCTTTCTGAAAGGGTAAGGGTCTTTTCACCTGGAAATAGGAGTGAAATTTTAACAATAATATTTTCATGTGTATGAGGAACGTGGGACCATGCGATTGTCCATAGACGCGTATAGACAGATGTTTTTAAAGAGAGGAGGAGTTCGTCCTCAACGTATTTGAGTTCTGATACACATTACTGCATAGAATAAATGCCCCACATTCATTTATAAATTGGGCAGGAAGGCTATGGGGCCCATACAGAAATTTTGAATTCTGCACCAGATGCCCGATGAGCTATTCACCAGCCCAACAAATTGCAGGAATTCTCATCTGGAGTTTATGGGTTTGCCTGACCAATGATTGTGTCCAAAGTCTAAGTTACAGTGCCAGAGTCAGTAGCAGATAAATGCCGATCACACTGATAAGAAACAGCAGGGAGAGAACGAATGGACACAGAGTCATTACCAAATGCTTTCTACCAACCCTGCTTGACTCTAACATATCCTTTAACTCATACTGGCTCCTCTCGGAGTTATCTCCCACAGGAGCTTAACACAGCCCACCTTACCGGTTCAATCTCCCCAAAATGCTACAGATTTTTATTTTTTTTATTTATTTATTTTGTTGGTGCCGAAACCCGGGATCGAAGCTACAGATTTTTAAAAAGTAAAGGATCAACACCTGAAACACAGGAAAAGATGTGACAATTCTTTGGAAGCAAAGAATTTTTATTCTTAAGTACAAGACATGTTCATCACAGGTTCCCAACCCTATCAGACCCCATGCCCGCCCTTGCAAAACAAATATTTTGTAATGCCATTGTTGTAGATTCACTTGTGTCCCCCAAAAATATGTGTTGTAAATTCTACCATACCCGTGGTTATAATCCCATTTGGGAATAGGGTTTTCTGTGTTATGTTAATGAGGCAGTAGTACTGTAGGGTGTGCCTTAAGTCAATCTCTTGAGAGATACAAGAACAGATTAAGCAAGCAGCAAAAAAGCAGAGCTGAGGAAGATACAAGCCACATGATGGCCAAGGAACCTAGAAATAGAAGACGAAAAGAAACAGAGACCTTCACCCAGAGTAGACAGAGAGAGAGAGAGCTTTCCACTAGAGCCAGCACCCTGAATTCAGACTTCTAGCCTCCTAAGCTGTGAGAAAATAAATTTCTGTTCCTTAAAGCCACTGAGTTGTGTTATTTCTGTTATAGCAGCACTAGGGAACTAAGACAGCCATCTTCATCTGAAATAAGATTCACAGATGCTATAACTTATAGGTAATTTAAGAAATAATCATCATAATGGTCTAAGTCTTTATATTTTAAAGGAAAAAGGAAAGCAATTTCTACTTGGATTGTAATATTTATTTCACTATGCAAATGCTTGGGCATAATTAGGCCAGAAGACACAAGGTCCTATGCACTTCCAAGACTCAGAGTCACCGCCCTGAGGAGCACTGTTCTAGGGAAACCACCTGCACATAGGCCCCACCCTGTCTGTGACAGGGCTGCCACTGATTGGACCAGGGAGCTCACCTGACTGAGAGCAGCACAGCCATTGGCTGACCAGTCAACACTGAGGCAGCCTAGTGCCAATGGGGCCATGTTAATTGCCTGAGCCAAAAAGACTACCTCCTCCCAGCATCTGTACCAGGGAATGCAAAGGTATAGGCCAGCCAGAAGTAAAGAGGGAAAAAGCAAACTCACTGAGGAAATAGCAATGCCACCAGAAAGATACCAGTACAGGGAACTCAATCTCGTCCTTAGAGGTGGCTCTGACTCCAGTGGCTTCTAGGCCTGGCCCTGTCCCTAAGCCACCATACTCTAGACCACCTTATTTTTAAGGAGTCCTGACTCAATTTCTGTTCCTTAAAATCCACATGGTCCCAATTTAGGAATGAAAAGGGAAAATTGGAGCATTTTTATTTAAAGTTGTTGGAAAGCCTACTCCATCTTGCTTGAGAACTGATGTTTACAGGGAAGTGAGAGAGAACACCAGTTGTGGGAGTTGTAATTTTTACTTCTTAGTCTGTCTGCGACAAACTCAATACATACCTGTGGGCAAAAATGTATAATATTCCATCCACTGCACATGCTCCCTCCCACAATTAAAGATGACATCTGAATTCGGTTGGCTACTAAGGGTTTTATAGTTGGAGTTGCTTGAATACAATCTAGACAATGGTCCTATCCACAACTGATCATAAGGATAGAGCAGGACCAGGTAGCATTTTGTCTCTTGTGCGTGGGTTCACCATGAGTTGGCGGACACTACAGCTAACAACAACAACCCAGACCTACCCCTGCCAGAGAGAAAGTATGCCAGATAGGCCTGGCTTGCTTCCCCGCCCCCCACCCCTCCCTCTAGCCACATCCGTGCCTTTTGGCAAGCTCTGCAGCCAGCTCCCAGATTCTGAGCCCCTACATGGGCACTGCCAACTCGGCATGGGTTTCTCAACTGAGAAGGAGGGCAGAGCTGGTGAAAGCACCTGAAGGCCAAACCATGGTGAGAAGACCCAAGAATGTACAGGAGTGGGGTGTTGTCCTGGGGTCCACTCCACTGAGTTCCTGTGCTTTCCAGATGGGAAGTCTGGGTTTCATTACTCCAAGTTCCTGTGCTTTCCAGATGGGAAACGTGGTGTGCACCCACACTGTAGCTAAGGTCTTGTTTCACTTGCCTTGCCTTTATATCTGCACCTTCTCAGTTCACCTGGCTATTGTGAGGACATGGCAGGTCCAGGCAGAGCCCGAGGAGCCAGGCTGAGACCCTCCACAGGGGTATCTGGCCAGCTCTTGGCACCCAGATTGTTTCCATGATGTTGCTCTACCAGACCGTCAGTCCCAGTTTGGATCTAGCAGTTGTTTTGTTTCCATTGTTTTTCTTTCCCCCGTGAGCGGTATGACCAATTTCTGGTACAGTACCTTTCTGCTTTAAAAACTTAATTTAAAAAATATGTCCCAGGACACGCCTCCTGAAATTCTGATCCAGTATTAGTGTATCAGTGAGGATTCTCCAGAGAAATAGAACCAGTAAGAGATAGAGATCTAGATATAGATATCGATATTGATTTGTTGTTATTGTGTGCCATGGAGTTGATTCCAACTCATAATGACCCCATATGACAGAGTATAACTGCCCCATAGGGTTTCCTAGGCTGTAATCTTCACAGGAGCAGATCACCAGGCCTTTCTCCCATGGAGCAGCTTGGTGTGTTTGAACTGCCAACTTTTTGGTTAGCAGCCAAGCTCTTAACCACTGTGCCACCAGGTACATATATGTGTATATATATATATATATACACACACACATATATTATATATACATAGAGAGAGAGCGTTTTTGCTCCAACTCATAGTAACTCCATGTATAACAACATTTCCCAGTCCTGCGCCATTCTCACAACGGTAGATATGTTTGAGCCTGTTGTTGTAGCACTGTGTCAATCCATCTTGTTGAGGGTCCTCCTCTTTTTTGCTGACCCTCTATTTACTAATCATGATCTCTTTCTCCAGGGATTGGTCCTTCCTGATAATGTGTCCGAAGTAAGCAAGTCAAAGTCTTGCCATCTTTGCTTTTAAGGAGCATTCTGGCTGTACTTCCTCCAAGACTGATTTGCTTGTTCTTCTGGAAGTCCATGGTATATCAATATTGGATATAATCTATCTCAAAGAGAGAGATTGATTTATTGATTTTAAGGAATTGGCTCATGAGATTGTGAGGGCTGGCAGGTCTAAAATCCATGGGGCAGGTGGCAGGCTGGAAACCTGGCAGGATTTCTGTTGTAGTATTGAGGTAGAATTCCTTCCTTTTCTAGAAAACTCAGTTTTTGCTCTTTAGGCCTTCAACTGATTGGATGAGGTCCACTCACATTATCAAGGATAATCTCCTTTACTTAAAGCCAACTAACTATAAATGTTAACCACATCTATAAAATACCTTCACAGCAACATCTAGACTAGTGTTTGATGAAACAACCATGGCCTAGCCAAGCTCATGTATAAAATTAACCATAACAATTAGATTTACTTATTTAAATAGATTTTTAAATTTAATGTTGGCCATATAATAAACAATAACAAATCGTTAGTCTTTAATACATAAAATCCATCAATGGGGGTCATTTCTCATCACAATACTCTTATTTTTAATTAAAAGAAGCAGAAATGTATTGTCTCCCAGAAACCCAGACTCTCTCATTATAATCTTAGTCTTTTATAGGAATATCCCTGGCACTCTCAATATGCCCAATTTGGTGTGCTTTGAACAGATGTGATAAAGAAGCCACTGAACAGCAGTTCTACTGTAAGAAATAGCTCAATCTATCCCCTCAACCCAGTATAACCAATGAAACATAATAGTTTCCACTTCCTAATCAACAAATTCAACATCAGACCCTCTCTCTCATCCTCTGTTCTGAGACTTCCCCAGGAAAGTGGCTGTGATACAGGTCAGCCTCACACTGACTCCAAAAATCTCTCTCTAAAGTCATTTGGTATATAGTATAGGTTTAATTATTTATTAGTTATTTCATTATCATCTATTGTATTATACTGGTGACTGATGGCTCTTAAAAAGTTAGGTTCCACAAGGGAAAATTAAGAAAAACTAAAGACACAAGGGAAAGATTTGTCCAAAGGACTAATGGACCACAACTACCACCAGATTGAGTGCAGCACAACTAGCTGGTGCCCGGCTACCACCACCAACTGCTCTGACAGGGATCACAATAGAGGGTCCTAGACAGACCTGGAGAAAAATGTAGAACAAAATTCTAACACACACGCAAAAAAAGACCAGACTTACTGGTCTGACAGAGACTGGAGAAAGTATGGCCTCCAGACACTCTTTTAGCTCAGTAATGAAGTCACTCCTGAGGTTCACACTTCAGCTGAAGATTAGACAGGCCCATAAAGCAAAATGAGACTAAATGGGCACATCAGCCCAGGGGCAAGGACAAGAAGGCAGGAGGGGACAGGAAAGCTGGTAATAGGGAACCCAAGGTCGAGAAAGGAAAGTGTTGACATGTCATGGGGTTGGCAAACAATGTCACAAAACAATATGTGCACTAATTGTTTAATGAGAAGCTAGTTTGTTCTGTAAACCTTCATCTAAAGTATAATTTAAAAAAAAAAAAAAGTTAGGCTCCAGGCTGCCATTCCAACTTACATAATTTGACAAGGAGTGTCCAGATCGGTTTTCCAGTACCTTCACCTAGAAGATCTCAGTCCAATCTTTCTTGAAAGCAACAAGTGAAGATTTTATGTCATGGGAAATGATAATAGTATTTGATGGTGTCATATGCAAAATTATCCTGTAGCCCTTATTATTGATCATTTAGTCCTTTGGCTATACTTAAGAGCGACACTGAAGGCCGTATATTCAGGCAGGCGCGCATGGCAGTAAGAGCATAATTTCTCTTTCCACGTGCCCACACAAGAATTGAGGGCAGATTTGTGGTACTAGGCAAGGTGTTCCTGCAGCCTTCAGCCTCCAGGGAAAAATGCTACCATGAGAACACTCTTTCCATCTAAGATCAAACACTGCCACAATGTGGGGAACCAGATCCAGCTCAGAAAGGCTGGTACTCGAATGAACTGGGAATCCGACTCTGTGAAAGCCTCCTGAAATTCTTTATATCACACCCCTTAGAAGCAGGGATGTGGGTTTACGAGCTCCATGAACTTTACCATCTGCCTGAAAAGTGCTTGCCTAACTGGGAACCCCTCGACAAGTTAAGCTGTACTTTGTGAGTTTGGGCTTGGTAACAAGAGTATGGACTTTTCCCAGGGTCAAAGTTTAAGAGCAGACCAGTCTGTTGGCTTGCAAAAAAGGAGACACTGAGGAATAAACAGAGCTTCATTGAGTCTACTGCCCTGAAAGTGGAGCCTGGAGAGGTTAGGGGCTCAGAGAGTCTGTCAGGAATATGTTCACCATGTCCTGGTGCTAAAAGTCCTCTTTGGTGACTGGGAAAGCCGGAAGCGCTGGGTGTCCACTCCCCTTTGTGGAGCCTTCCAGCAGGGAGACCACCTCCTGCAGGGGAGGGCCTGGCAGAGATGAGGGAAGGAGGCTGGCACCAACCTGCCCTAGTGTAGTCCACCCACTGCCCAGGAAAAACCATGCCAGCAATGCAGAGACATGGAGGCCCTCAGCAAGTACAAATGAGTAACCAGGAACATTTTACAGAGCAATAGTCTATAGGCTTGCTCTGCCTTAGGATTTCTCTTCCCCAGTAAGCAAAAGCATATTCTCCTGATGAAAGGAGCCCTGGTGGTGCTAACAGAAAGGTCAGCCGTTTGAACCCAGGCAGTGGTACCACGGGAGAAAGACTTGACAATCTGCTCCCGTAAAGATTACAGCCTAGGCAACCCTGTGGGGAAGTTCTACTCTGTCCTATAGGGTTGCTATGAGTCAGAATCAAGGATGGCACCCAACAACAACATTCCCTGATGAAACCTGGCAAGTTAAGACCATTTAATTATGCCTTCAAGTTAAGCCTGCGGTTTATTAAGTGAAAAAGAAACCAGTTGAGCAACATGAGCAGGAAAAACCAACAGCTTGAATTTTGCATATTCTAACCAAAAAAAACTACATTCAGCCCACAATACTGGCACTGGCTGGACTACCTTCACCACACCCAAACCCCTCCTAACCATTCCCAAGTACTCACTGAAAGTTAGAGAATGCAAACGCCTACCTGCAGTCTGAGGTCCCCTCAATCCATTCGCTAACCCATTTTATGGATGGAAATGAGGACCCCCACAAGTCTAGCATGGTTCCTACCCCACTGGCTGGCAGACCAGCTGAGCAGACCAAGGTAACACATGTGGGAGAACTCAGGGACGTTAAAATATCAGTCTATGTGGAACTCAGACCGATAAAACTCTCATCAGTAAAGGCTGCAGAGAAAACACAACAGAAGAAATGAAATCCTGACATTTGTTATTGAAAACTGCAGGTGTGGCTCATGGTCAAATTTAGGCTGCAGACATCTGTTTGTTTGAAAATACATAGTATTTTATCGACTTGAATCTACTCAATCTGGATTTCCAGACATTCCTGACACTGAGTGAGTTTGGCACCACTGGTCCCCATTCCAACTTGTATATCAGCTGGAGCTCAGTTGTGACTGCTTCTCTTGGCAAGGACAAAGAGATGCTCTCAAGGTCAGGGGAGTTCACTGTGCATACAATGCTCATGCACCCACCCAGCTGCTCCTCGTATTAACTTACAGCCTGGGCCACTAGATGTTTCCTATGGGACACCTGGTCTCCAATCCAACAACCCAGCTCCCCACTGCCATCAAGTGGATTTCAACTCATGGCGGCCCCATGTGTTACAGGGTAGAACTCTCCAAAGTGTTTTCTTGGCTGAAATCTTTGCAGAAGCAGATCACCAGGTCTTTCTTCAGTGAGGCAAAAAAAAGTTCCTGCACCATGCTCATCTGTCACAGACGGGGAAGCCGACTCTAAGAAGGAGATTCTCAGAGGGGACAGTGACTAGGAGATGGGATCAGTTCCTTCCTTCATGACCTGCATCATGCTCACCTGTCACAGATGGGGAGGCCGACTCTGAGAAGGAGATTCTCACCAGGGACAGTGACTAGGAGATGTTCTTGGATCAATCCATGTGGGAAAGGGAGAAGTAGCAGAAGTGAGTAGAGGGGAAAGCTGAGCAGCAATGCAGGTTTGATGACTTCTTAGCCAACTCCACTGGAACTTTGGGATTGGAACGGTGCTTTGAGTTGTCCCGAGCTAGGGGCAGGTGGACAGGCCATCATAAGTCCATGTTCATTTATTAGTGGAGGTGATATTGAGTGAAGTGGCTTTCTTGAGCCAAGTCAATCTCCAAAGAGACCTGACAGTGGAGGGTGTTTTTCCAGCAGGTTTCCCTGGAGCAGCAGAAGTAAGTCCTTCCTGCCTGAAGAGGGATTCAGGTGGCTCATCACATGACCACCCCATCACCTAGCTGATCCATCTCTGAGGGCTTCCTGACAAATTCGTCACGTTCTAGCCACACTAAGCTTCCCCAAACATATTCCATAACCTGCACATTCTAAAAATGTCATTTTTCCCAAACGTTCACTGTTCTTAGTAGTATCACTATACCCTTCACTTTGTATTTCCAGCAGTTAAAAGTTTAGATTGTAGCATTTCAAGGGTGGCAGGTTGTTTTAAAAATCCTCAATGCCTAGGACCGCCACATAATTGCATTAATAATATTTGTGGAATAAATTTTCTGGGCATTATCTTTAAGGAGAAGATTATATCTTCATTGAAAATCATTTCTGAAAGACCTGAATAAAGAAATATACCATATTAGGTTGGGAAGATCAATATCATAAAGATGACCTTTTCCCCCAAAAAATCTGTACATTCAATACAACTCCAGTTAAAACCTAACAGGGTTGAAAATAGGTATTCAAACAAATTCTTATACACAAATGTTTAGCAGCACTATTCAGAATAGCCAAAGGGAAGAAACAGCCCAAATGTCCGTGAGGGATGAATGAATAAGCAAATTGTGGTCTATCCACACAGTGGAGTACTACACAGCCATAAAGAGAAATGAAGTACTGAAATGTGCTACAACATGGATGATCTCAAAAACATGCCGAGTGAAACACACCAGCACAAAAGGCCACATATTGTATGATGCCATCTGTGTGAAATGTCCACCACAGTAGCGCAAACTGATAGACTAGGAATGCCCAGAGTAGGTAAATTCATAGAGACAGAAAGCAGATTACTGGTTGCCAGGAGGTTTCAGGAAGGGTGAATAGGGAGAAATTGCTTAATTGGTACAGGGTTTCCTTTTGGGGTGAGGAAAATATTCTGGAAATAGAGGCAATGGTTGCACAACGTTGTTAATGTACTAAATGCTACTGAATTGTTCATTTTAAAATGGTTCATTTTCTATGTGAATTTCACCTCAATAAATTAAAAAACAAACAAACAAAACAACTAACCAATAAAGTTTTCACAGAACTTGCCTAGGGGATACTCTCAGTCTGAATCTTAGCATGCTGGTTGAGCGCACAGACATGAGGCCCAGAGTAGCAGGAGTTGGATCCCAGCTCTGTCACTTAGCTGTTTTGTGACCTTGTGAAAGTTACCTAGCCCCTCTGTGCCTCAGTTTGTTCCCTTTTAAAATGGAGATAGTAATGGTTTCTACTTCATGTATGTGTTATATTGTTGTTAGGTGCCATTGAGTCAGTTCTGACTGATAGTGACCCTATGTACAACAGAATGAAACACTGACTGGTCCTATGCCATCCTCACAATCATTACCATGTTTGATCCCGTCGTTGCAGACACTGTGTCAATCCGTCTTGTTGAGGGTCTTCATCTTTTTTGCTAATCCTCTACTTTACCAGGCATGATGTCCTTCTCCAGGGCTAGTCCCTCCTGATAACATGTCCAAAGTATGTGAGATGAAGTCTTGCCATCCTTGCTTCTAATGAGCATTCTGACTACTTCTTCCAAGACAGATTTGTTCATTCTTCTGGCAGTCCATTGTATATTCAATATTCTTTGCCAACACCATAACTCAAAGGCATCAATTCTTCTTCCATCTTCCTTATTCATTGTCCAGCTTTCACATGCATATGAGGCAATTGAAAACACCAGGGCTTGGGGTAGGTGCACCTTAGTCCTCAAAGTGGTAGCTTTGCTTTTAAACACTTTAAAGAGGCCTTTTGCAGCAGATTTGCCCAATGCTGATCTCTTGACTGCTGCTTCCATGGGCGTTGATTATGGATCTGACTAAAATGAAATCCTTTACAACTTCAGTATTTTCTCCGTTTATCATGACATTGTTTATTGGTCCAGTAGTGAGGATTTTGTTTTCTTTATGTTGAGGTGTAATCCATACTGAAGGCTGTGGCTATATGTTGTATGTGCTATACGGATTTGAAAAAAAAAAAAATACCACTGCCATCGGATCAATTCCAACTCATAGTGACACTATAGGGCAGAGTAGAACCACACCATAGGGTTTCCAAGGCTATAGCCTTTACGGAAGCAGACTGTCACATCTTTCTTCCACAGAGCCACTGGTGGTTTTGAACTGCTGACCTTCAGTTAGCTGCTGAACTCTTAACCACTGCACCACAAGGGCTCCTTTACGAGTATTACAGGAGGTAATCAACTTAACGCCCCCCAACAGTGTCCAGACCATAGTAAACAATGCATAAGTGCCATTATGACAGTATTGCCATCGCTTCTGACCTCCTAACACTCAGCCCTGCTGCATGCACACTCTAGACTTCCTGTGGCATTGTCTCCCATTGGCTTCCTTGCTGCCATCTCCTGGTGCCCTACTTCACTGGTGGTTCACTCTCAGCCTCCTCTTCTTTTACCATAAGGTGGGTCGCATCGTTAGCTCTCCAGTCTTCTCCAAGATAATCTCAGCACTCACTCATGAGCTGGTGACGCTCAAGCCTGCATCTCTATCCTGCACTAACGGGCACCACTATCCTCCCATATGTCCACCTCAGCCTCTGGAACATCTCCCTCAGCCAGGGAGAGTGCCTCCACTGTAATCGTACTACCAATATTTCCTACAAGAGCTGGCATATGGTCATCTCTCAGTGTGCTGAATGAATGAATGAGTGGATGAACAAGTGAGTGAATGGTCCCTGGTTAAGAGATTCAGAATGGCAATATAGATTCACAAAATGATCCTTGAAGTCATAACATAACAGTTGATATCAGACAAGTAACATGAATGGTGAAGAGCAGATGGTACGAGGCAGGGCCTTTGAGGGGAAGGAGTCCTCAGCAGGCATCGCAGTTACCTTGTTGATTCCACTGCTTCACTGACTACTTCTAAGACAAGCAAAATGATCTATTCAATACTGACAATGGGCATCTTTAATTAATAGCCTGGACAACAAGGCAACATGAAAGTCCATAGGGAATCCTTTAGCTGCATTTTCCCCCAAGACTGGTTTAGATATCAGAAGCTGGGAGCTTAGAAGTAGCAAAATAACATCTGTCCACCATACAGGTTCTAAAACAAGAGGGAGTGTGCATCAACAGATAAACCAGAGGAAGTGCATGATTAAAAAACTGGACACTGACTTACGACGGGCAACTCTCACCACTAGATAGCACCAGCAAGAAAATCACTTAATGTCACCCCCCGAGTTTGCGGGAGGAGAGAACAGGTGTGGCAGCGGTGGAGGGGACTAATGGATAATCAGAAGGACAGAGCATGCCCCGTGACTCAGGTGATTTGGGGATAATAATATTGCACATCCAAGGAAGTATCTGATTTGATTGGCTGCCTGATCGCCATTATCTACCTTAGCTATGTTTTAGAGGAGAGAAAAACTGAGGGAAAGAGGGGATGCATGCTTGATCTTCATAGCTGACTTAACCTGAGGTCTTCAGACACCTAGCCCAGGATCCTTTTCATTCCTGCACATCCAAATTCCAAACTTCACAAGTCCCATTTCCCTGTATTTAAAATGAGTTCGCCCACATGATAACACACGATCTCAGTAGGGCCTGAGATTCTGCAGGTCCAATAAGCTCACAGGTGATGGTGACACTGCTGATCCACAGAACACACTTGAGCAGCAAAGTCAGCCTTGTCAATGTCCTTTAAAAATGAATATGTGTGTTTTTTTCTCAGCTCAGGAAATGAATTAGCAAATGGCCTGCCCACCCATGGCCTGCTCTCCTCATGGATCCCTCTAAATATAATCAGATCTTGTCTGTTGAACCCATGCTAGCCTCCTTGTCGTTCTTCAGTAAGCCAGGCACAGCTGCCTGGGGCTTTCACACATGCTGTTCCCTCTCCCGGGAATGCTTTTCCCTCAGATATTTGCATACCTTCTTCCAATCCGGTCTCTGCCCAAAAGTTTCCCATGCACTAAGGACTTCCCTGATCACCTGAATTAAAGCCACACTCCTTGTTACTCTATCCCCTCATCCCCTTTACTTGCTTGTACTACTTTTCACTGGCTGATGTTATGTCACACACTGACTTATTTATGGGTCATTTGTGAGTCTCCCCACTAGACTGCTTCTGAGGGCAGGGGCTTTGTGTGTCTTGTCCGGTGCTGTACCCCCAGCGCCTAGAGATCCTGGCACACAGTATGCACTCAATGCAGAGTTGAGGAGTGAATTTTAGGAATAGCAGGTGTTGTGAGCTGATCGCGAATGGCTTTTCCTTCATTCTTAGTAAACGCTTCTCAGTGGCTTCACTTAGTTGGACTAAGAAGCTCAGCAGCCAAAGAGATCCCTGCAATTACCAGAGTACCTCATCCCATCAGTATACAGACACACTTGTGACCCCTGGGTCTTCACCATCGGGGACAACACAGGTCCCTTTAAGGATTTCATAAAAATTATTAATACTCTGCACAGAAAAAAATGTGCAGATGAACAAAATGTTTCATGTAATTTCTGGGAGACGAAGGACCCCCTGGGACCAGTTTTTTCAAGCTGAGATCAGCTGCTCTAAACTCAAGGTGCTGCTCATTGAAGCCTGATCGTCATTCAGCTGGGCTAGAAGCTCCTAGAATTATCTTTCCTCTCACTGATAGAGAGAAAATTACTCTCCTAGAATGGCAGTTGTTTAAGAGAGAATGCACATAACATCAAGAAGAATTATTAGTGGAAATCCAGCCTGAGATAGATGGGGACAAATCAGCAGTCTGGATTCAGCAGTATGAATTGCAGTAGAAGCTCTATCAACCCACCTCCATTTAATCTGTTATTGGTGTTGGCAGTTGCTGTTGAGCAGACTTATGACGACCCCATGTATGCAGAGTAGAACTGCTCCATAGGGTTTCGGAAGCAGATTGCCAGGCCTGTCTTCTCAGGCATCTCTAGGTGGGTTCGAACTGCCAAACTTTCAGCTAGTGGTCAAGTGCTTAACTGTTTGGGCTACCCACTTAATCTACTCACCAAATTAACCATCTCTCTCTGAGTCCTCTGGATGCATGATAACCAAGGCTCCTGTGTACTGAAGTCCACAGTTGAGAGTCTGCTTTCCTGATTGCCTACATACCTCTAACTAGTTGAGTTTATCAGTTGTATTTGCTCCCAGTCTGTTTATATTGGCTATATTTGTAACTGCAGTTAATCACTTAATTGAATATTACATAATCTGAAAAAAGATGCATAAAAAAGAAAAACATTCCTACAAAGACAGCAAAGATTATGTTGAATGATTTTGAAAGTTTTGAAAAGGGTGTTGTTAAAACGATTAATTTAGGTGTGGGCAAGAGAACCGTAAGAGACCAGGTAGAAAATTCTAAAAATTTGGCAGTTGTAAATCGCATCTCCGAGAAACTCTCGTCCAAATGACTCAGTGTCCAGGGCTAAAGCAGTGACCGAGCGCCCACCAAAGAGGAAAGAAGAAAGTGCTTTCACTAGTCATTGCTCAGCTGGGCCTCGGATGCGGAAATAGTGGCTCTTTTCCCAGGGGAGTGTCACTGAGGCCCCAAAGCTACTACCAATAGGTTTTAGTTCAAAGGAAGGCTTTAGCCCTGTTTACCAACATGGAGCAGTCCACAAACTCAGCATTTGGGGCAGGCTTGCTGAAGTCAGGAGATACTGCAGTTCAGAGATAAAGGGTCTGGCAGTCACCTGATGAGTTATCAAGTTCAGGTTGAAGGGCACAGGACTTCTCTGACCTTTTGAGTAGGAAGCTGGCCCTGCCCTCTTTCATGTTTACTACTGATAACTTTCCACCCTCCCTGGACAGACTCCAAGATCTAGGCATGCATTTAGCCTTCCACAGGGTTTCACAAGCCAACAGGGTCTACGTGTGCTAAAAGAATAGAGCTTTTTCGGACAGCATCTCTCTCTGCCTCTTGCCAAGCTGAGACACTTCTGAAGTTTAAACACACCTTGGAATCAACCTTCTGACTTGTAGTTCTCAAAGTCTCTGTCCTTACTGTCTGAGGAACAGTTTGTAGAGTGCCTTCAATGCTAACTTAGACTAGGTGCCATCACAAAGCCTTTGAGACAAGAGTGATATCAAAGTGGCGCCTTAGTAAGTATAATCCAATGATGATGGGAATAACAGATTAGAAATAGAGACTTGAGGTGGGAGACAAGTTAAGGGATGTCATTCATTTATTAGTTCAGTTATTCAGTCAACAAACCAACACCATCTATGTCCCAGGCATTGGTCTAGGTTCTAAGAATACAGTGCAGAACAGTATTAATAGGATGGGTAGATCCAGGTGAGACTAGTCGGAGAGTGCTTGCGGTGATAACTCAAAAGAGAAGAGCTAAAGGCCTGAGCTAAGTGGAGGTAGAGAGAGGAGGTGAATACTAGGTAAATAGGAGAAAAACAGACAGGACTATCCATTAACATACGATATACATAAGCGATTATTTTTAATTGCAAAATTCATACATTTTGTTTCAAACATTTGCTTGTTGAAAGCACAAAGAGGACTTAAAGCACTTATTGATGAGGATCAAAGATCAAAGACTTCAATATGGATTACACCTCAACATAAAGAAAACAAAAATCTTCACAACTGGACCAATAAGCAACATCATGAGAAATGTAGAAAATATTGAAGTTGTCAAAGATTTCATTTTACTTCGATCCACAATCAATGCCCATGGAAGCAGCAGTCAAGAAATCAAACAACATATTGCATTGGGCAAATCAGTGCAAAAGATCTCTTTAAAGTGTTAAAAAGCAAAGACGTCACTTCGAGGACTAAGGTGCACCTGACCCAAGCCATGGTATTTTCAATAGCCTCATATGCATGTGAAAGTTGGACAATGAACAAGGAAGACTAAAGAAGAATTGATGCCTTTAAATTATGGTATTGGAGAAGAATATTGAATATACGATGGACTGCCAGAAGAACCAAAACATCTGTCTTGAAAGAAGTACAGCCAGAATGCTCCTTAGAAGCAAAGATGGCAAGACTTCATCTCACATACTTCGGACATGTTATCAGGAGGGACCAGTCCCTGGAGAAGGACATCATGCTTGGTAAAGCAGAGCATCAGCAAAAAAGAAGACCCTCAATAAAATGGATTGACACAGTGCCTGCAACAATGGGCTCTAACATAGCAACAATTGTGAGGATGGTGCAGAACTGGGCAATGTTTCATTCTGGTTGTACACAGGGTCATTATGAGTCAGAACCAACTCAACAGCATCAAACAACAACAAAAAATTTCAAACAATATATAAGCATACAAAATATAAAGTAAAAAAGGTAAATGCCCCTCATCTACCTTCAAATCCTAAACCGTGAAGGAAGTCACTTTGAACAGATGGGAAATTTTAGGAAGAAATGTGAAGGGGAGTGGAATGTAAAGGATAACTCCTGTTTCTGGCATGAACTGGATGGTGCTCTGGAGAGAAGAAACCCTGGAGGAGGGTTGTTTCTTGGGTGAGTTTGCTTTGATCATATTGATTTTTTTTAATAATAGCTTTAATGAGACATAATTCTCATACTATAAAATTCACCAATTTAAAGTGTACAATTCAATGTTTTTTACATATTCATAGAGTTGTGCAACCATCACCACAATCAATATTCAGCAGTGAAGAAGAGAGTGGAAGGAGCACTGTTGGTGCAGTGGTTAAGCGCTCGGCTGCCAACCGAAAGGTTGGCGGTTCAAATCCACCAGCCACCCAGTGGGAGAAAGATGTGGCAGTCTGCTTCTACAGACTGTAATATAGATTACAGCCTTGGAAACCCTATGAGGCAGTTCTCCTCAGTCACATGGGGTCCCTATGAGTTGGAATCTACTTGATGGAAACAGGTAGGGAGAGAGTAAAAATACAGTAGTACTGTGGCTCTCGAAGGTGGTTCCAGACTAGAGCATCAGCATCACTGAGGTCTTGTCAAAAATGCAGATTCTCAAGCCCCACCCAAATCTACGGAATCCAGAACTCTGGGCGTGAAGCAAAGCACCCGCTTTAATGAGTCCTCACACAGAAGTTTGAGAACTGCAGATGGCTGCAGTAGATAAGTCGTTTCCAGCTATGACTGCATATTTCATTGCAGTCACCTGGTGGGGGCTTCCCACCACCACAGTAAAGATAGTTTTTGCTTGTTTTTCCCTCAGATTTTTATTTTAAAATTTCAAAGCCACATAAAAATTGAATGAGCAGTAAAGACCTATGTATCCTTCGCCTAGACTGAGCTGGTAAATATTTCACTATACACCCCCTAAGAATAGGAAATTCTCCTACATAACCGCAATATCATTATTACAACCAAGAAATTTAACACTGACACAATAATAGTCTGCCTTAAAATTTCCCGTTGTCCCAGTGATGTCCTTTACAGCTATTTTTAAAGTCCATATCTAATCAAGTTTCATACATTAACTTTGTCATGTCTCTTTAATATCCTTTAGTCTAGAATAAAGGAGATTTTGTGGTGCAATGGTTAGGTGCTCAGCTGCTAACCCAAAGGTTAGCAGTTCAAACCCACCTGGTGATCTGCTCCCATAAAGATTACAACTTAGAAAACCCTATCGGGCAGTTCTACTCTGTCACATGAGGTCACTAAGAGTCGAAATAAACTCGATGGCACCCAACAACAATCTATAGCATTCACCTGCCTTTGGTCTTGCATGACACTGACACTGGTGAAGGGTCTAGGGCAGCTGTCTTGCAGAATGTTCTACATTCTGGATTTGTCTGATTGTTTCTTCATAATTTGACTCAGGTTAAATGTTTTAGGTAATATTTATTACTTTCCACTGCATCACATCAGGAGAAACTCAATGTCAGGTTGTCACACCATTGGTGATACTAAGCTTGATCACTAGCTTAAAGTGGTGCCTGCAAAATCCCCATTGTAAAGACACCTTTTTTGCTTTGTAATTAATAAGTAATTTATGGGGTAATATTTTGAAACCTTAGAAGTGAGAATGGCAAGACTTTGTCTCACTTACTTTGGACATGTTATCCCTGGAGAAGGACATCATGCTTGGTAAAGGAGAGGGTTAGCAAAAAAGAGGAAGACCCTCAATGAGACGGATTGACACAGTGGCTGTAACAATGAGCTCAAGCATAGTAATGATTGTGAGGATGGCGCAGGGCCTGGCAGTGTTTTGTTCTGTTGTACATACAGGGTCACTATGAGTCAGAACAGACTTGACTGCACCTAACATCAACAACTTTGAGACCATGTAAACATCCTGTTTTCCAATAACCTATCACTCAAAGGTTTTAGCGTCACGTGCTGATCCTGCTCTGAATTAATTATTGCATTAGTATTTGCAAATGGTGATTTTTTTCTTTCACGTTTTATTTTTTTCCAACATTAGCTACCAGTATTTTATAAAAAAGAGTTTTCCTTCCCCTACATATTTTTAATATGATCACGCTATGGAATCATGGATTGTATTTTATCAGTGTCTTTTTTATGCTCACACTATCCCAAATGTGCATAGTGGGGTCCCTTCAAGCTGGCTCTTGTGTCCTTTGGACACATCCCCAGCTGTCTCTGACACTTCCTTGCTTTCCAGCACAATAAGATGTCCTAGGGTCCCTTGAACTTTCTATACCTCAGGGCTAGAATTTGTCATTTCTCCAAGGAGTACTTGTTCTTTTAGTGAGGAATGATACTTAGAAATCAAGACCTGGGCACTGGGTGTGCTCATGGCTTCTGTGGTGTCATTGCTTCTAGGCCCTTTCTGTGTACAGAGCTAGGGGAAAATGCATACATATACATGCATACATGCGTGCGTGTGTGTGTGTGTTTATAAAACTTAGAATCAAGGGGAAAGACTTTCCCAGACCATGCCTTCTTAGTAGTTAGAGAACAAACCAGAATTACAGAACCAAAATCGAGTTTCTGAGTCTAAAATTAGTGTGTATTATTGTAGTGCTATTGTACCTTCTTCTAAGGTATTCTTGGAAATGTGAGAAAAGTAGAGAAAGGGAAAGAATTCTAGTAATATTAGCACAACTGTTCAACTATAATATGAGTTAAACAAGCACATAGAGCTAGCCTGGCATCATTTAAAGCTTCCTTTTTATGAAAAAGTTTATTCAGTGGTCCAAACTTTGCAAATTAATTTTGGGACAGGACACATCCCTAAGTTACAGACTGCCTGCTTCAGAATATTTAAGATATATTTGTTGGTATAAGAAAACAATGCGTTATAGTAGAAAAAAAATTAATCACAATTTACAACAGTTTTGTTACTTACTTATCTGTGAAATTTCTGCAATTTTTTATGTAATTTGAGGGTTCAGATGAAGATTAAATAATACAAAAACCTGTTGCTGTCAAGTTGATTCCAACTCATCTAGACCCTAAAGCACAGAACTGCCCCAAAGGGTTTCCAAAGTTGTAACCTTTACCGAAGAGGACCCCCGCATCTTTCTCCTGTGGAGCCACTGGTGGGTTCAAACTGCCGACCTTTCGGTTAGCAGCTGAGCACTTAACCACTGTGCCACAAGGGCTCCTTACTAAATAACATAAGGGTGTGTAAATTACTCTTCACCTAGGAGTCCCTAGGAGGTGCAAGTGGTTAAGTGCAGAGCTACTAACTGAAACGTTAGAGGTTTGAATCTACCCAGAGGTGCCTTGAAAGAAATCAGTCACTGAAAACCCTATGGAGCACAGTTCTATCTGCAACACATGGGGTCGCCATGAGTCAGAGATGACCCAATGGTTTGGTTTTAAAGTACTCATCACACTATTTGATAAATAGTAGATGTTCAATAATTGCTTCTCCCTTATTGCTCAATGAATTTTTCTCTCCTTCAGTTTTCCTCCCCATCCAAGATAATTTTGTAACTTTTACTGAGTTATGGAATTAATGAACTGAGATAATGAATGTGAAGGTAATGCTACTATTACTTATTACTATATTAAATTTTTCATCTGAAAATTCTCGAATGATTTCTCCATAAACATCTATTGACTTATAAAACATGACAAGCATAATCAAAAAGTATTTAATTTTAGGTTAGCAATACAGTATTATGATAATGAAACAAGAGTTTTCAAAGTAGGTGGATGTTCACCACAGGATAAATGTCACTTAAAATTATTACGTGAACTTCAAATTCTTTCTACTAGCACTTCTAGTTGTTATTTCCAGAATTGCCCCCTGGCTACGAGGACATTGAAACAAACCAAATTTTCTAATTGAAACATGCCATTTTAATGGTTTCTTATTTGGACTGTGTCATGGTTTGAATTGTGTCCCCCAAAAAATGTGTGTATCAATTTGTCTGGGCCGTGATTCCCGGTATTGTGTGATTTTCCCATGTGTGGTAAATCCTGCCTCTATGATGTTAATAAGGGAGGATGGGCGGCAGTTGTGTTAGTGAGGCAGGACTCAATCTACAAGATTGGATTGTGTCCTGAGGCAATCTCTTGAGATATAAAAGACAGGAGTGAGCAGTGAGACAGGGGGACCTCATGCCATCAAGAAAGCAGTGCCAGGAGCACAGCACGTCCTTTGGACCGGGGTCCCTGCGCAGAGAAGCTCCTAGTCCTGGGGAACACCGAAGAGAAGAAGGCCGACAGAGGGAAAAAGCCTTCCTCTGGAGCTGACGCTCTGAATTTGGACTTTTAGCCTACTTTGTGAAGAAATAAACTTCTCTTCGTTAAAACCATCCACTTGTGGTATTTCTGTTATAGCAGCACTAGACGACTAAGACAGACTGGAGGTGAAAATTTTGCAATTGCATGTTTTATATTGTTTTTCTGGATGACCTAAGCTGTATATACTAATATGTTTCACTTGCTTCTTTCCTCTTTAAAGGAATGGTGATGAGGGAGTATACAACACCCACCTCTAGGTGTATAAGTGGTTCTAGGCCAACCCTGAAAGAAGGCTTTAATCAACTTCAGCTGGTTCTAAAGATTCCAAATACAACAAGATGCAGAGCTGGCTACATGCCAGTGGAGACCACCTCTAGGGTCAGAAGTCTGCCGCCCCCACCTTCCTGAAAATAACCACCCTTCACTTAAGGCAGAAATTAGACTCTCCATGCTAAAATTCATGACTTATATGTCATTAGCTTCAGTGGGAAAAGGAGCGACCATGGAGATACCCAAGCCTTAGGGTACTGTAGTTAAAGAGAGTGGGAAAACAATCTTTGCCTCTCTCAATTTTTCAGAAAGTTTCTTGACAGATGCCTCCTTCCTACCAACAGCTTGAGTTTTATTTTTCAGCTTGATAAAAGCTTCATATTTGACAGTCAAAAAACAAATAAGACTGCGATTTATGTTTCAGAATTTACATAATGGTTTCATGTTCCCTCAAATTCTCAAACACTGCATGCATTTATTTCTGTATGTATGCAAGTGTGTATGTATTGCAAAATATGCCCCCTTCTGGAGCCCCCATCATTGACTACCCTCCTACTCCAGTCATTATGGAATCCCTTGTTCATTGTTCCTGAGATTGACCCTTCAGGCTTCAGAGCACAAAGCCTCTTCTCTTCCATAACGCCCTGCCTGTCCTGCACCACCCCTAAGCAGCTGAATATAGCAGATATGAAGCCCCACTTCCACATCCCCGCTTATCTCTCCACTCTTGCCAGTAACTGCAAAGCCCTCTGAGAGCAGGGACTACCTCATTCCTCTCAGTTTTGTATGTCATCTTGCTGTTGACGATGCTGAGAGAGCAGTGGACCCTCATCTCAGGGCAGCTCTGTACTGTCCCAAATGCTAGAGTCCCCACCCTGATATGGAGCCACACCAACAGCCCCTCCGGATAAGTTGCCAGCATGAACGAATATGCCACACAAGTGCAGAAAGACATAAGGAAGCCGTCACCTCTACAAACATGTGATAAATGTAGAGCTCCCAGGGCTCTGCAAAGACGACTAGAAAGGGAGCTGAAACACAGGTAGCAGCCCTCAGGAAAAGTAAAATAAAATAGAAAGGGAAGTGGCAACCGATGAGGTTTCTCTGTGGGAATAAGAAATGAGATGAAGGGTATCAGGGTGCTGTGTTTTTGGTAAGGATTCTGGAATGATTCAGCGCTTGAAGCTATATGAAGATATCATTTGATTTTAAAGTAAACACTAAACAATCCAAAAAAAAGAGAGCGAGTGAGTGGAAAAAGTAGTTTTGTAAACTGTGTCAGCCAACCTCACAGGCTCCTATACACTGACATGACATTCTGAGTAAGTGTAATTGTTAAAATTGAAATTTGTTTTGCTCAAATTTCACACACCAAATTCCTCACTTAAAGCACTTTCTCAAGGCGATGAGATGAAGGGTCCAGCATCCCCCAGCACTGATGGGCAGAAGAGCAAACGCAGGCATACATATCCTAGGTCTAAGTATTTTAATGTTATCAAACTAACAAATCTGTAATGTATGTTCTATCCTCCTACCTTGATAAACACATTTTCATAATGGCCTGAAAGGTCAGGTTTGAAGTTAGGATTTTCAGATTCCTTATAGTTCTGTGCCAGGATGTGGTGGTTTCCAGAGAATCAGTTCCCAGACATGAGCCTAGCCCACCATTCCCCTCCCAACACCAGCTCCAATACTGCAAAAGATGCCAAGTGCATGTGAATGGACCCCAGGCAAGGATGCCCCAGCCTGTTCCCCTAGTTGTTGCTCTCCCTGAAAACCACCCCCCAATCCCTCCACCCTTCAGGCCCAGATGTGCACTCACCTGCAGCCTGGCCAGCCCCTGGAAGGATGGGCTCAGAGTAGACCACAGGCCCTAATGGCAGGCCAGGGGCTGCTTACACAAGGTGCAGGGTTGGGGTTTGGGAGGGGGACATCTCCTTGGCCCCCTGGCCACATGTGGAGGGGCACAGCGGGAGTTCAGAGTGGAGCCCTCTAACAGGGGCACCAGGGTAGGGGCCCCTCTTGTAGATGTCTAGGGCAGCACTGCCATGAGTTATATGACCAGGCAAGGAAGGCTCAGAAGGATAAGGAATTCAGTCAGGCAACAAGCAAGCAGCGGAACTAGGTTTTCAGCCATGATCTCCATGATTCCTAAAACCTTCCTTTCTTTCCACCTCACCACGGTTCAAGACGTTAACACAACAGATGAGTTCCTGAAAAAGTGCATGTTTATTTCACGTTATCCCTGCTTTATAGTGTCAAAGATGCTTTAAGTTAATTTAAAAACAAAATTTTTCAGATTTAGTGTTTACTACTCAATGGTGTCCAGTACAGGAGTGGGGATCTTAAAAAAAAAAAAAAAAATCAAAGACTTCCAAGCCACGGGAAATATTAAATGCCACACAATTTAGTTTCAACTCAGACCCTTGAGTGCTTCCTGTGTGCAGCATATAGGCTGAAACTTTCACATATGTAATTTAAATCCAAATAAAAAGCAATTTTTATTGAATATTTTGAAAGAAACAAAAAAAATCCAGGCATCTTAATGTTAAAATTGAGCATGTAGAGCAGAGCTCCCCCCAACATACACTATCAACGTTCTGAATTATATTTTGATTTCACACTGTGGCCAAACAATGAGAAGGGATAGAGAAGAAAAGGTCCACAGGGGAAAGAAAAAGGAGAGAGACAAGTGAGGAGAGGAGGGAGAGAACAGACCTGCCATATGAACCAGCAGCCATTAAAACCTTCTCTTAAATTACTCCTTAAATGCATTTTGAACAACACTTTCATTTGACCTTTGCAATTTTCATCATGTGCTTAAATATTTACAAAGGGCATGATTTGGGCATATTTTAAATAATGATATTTTAAAATAAAGCTGAAACATCACTGTTTGAAACATATCCAATGGAATTTAAATATTAGAGCAGTCTGCCGTCATTATGCTTCTTTAAATGGAGCCCTGGTGGTGCAGTGATTAAAGTGCTTGGCTGTTAGTCAAAAGGTTGGTGGTTCAAACCCACCAGTGGCTCCACTGGAGAAAGATGCGGCAGTCAGCTTCCTTAAACACTTACAACCTTGGAAAGAAACTCTATGGGGTGGTTCTACTCTGTCCTATAGTGTCGCTATGAGTCGAAATGGACTTGACAACAATGGGGAATAGGGGGAGGGTTTCATCATTGAAAGGTGCCCTGGTGGCGCAGAGGTTAAAGCACTTGGTTGCCAACTGAAAAGTCGGCAGTTTGAATCCACCAGCTGTTGTGAGGGAGACAGATGTGGCAGTCTGCTCCCGTAAAGGTTACCAAAAACAAAAACCTTTTTGTACAAAAAACTTTGAAGCTTTACAGTTAGCTCATTCAGTGTGTGAGGCAAAATGCCCTCAAGTGTATTTCAACTCATAGTGACCCTATAGGACAGAGCAGAACTGCCCCCATAGAATTTCCACAGCTACAAATCTTTATGGAAGCAGATTGCCACTTCTTTCTTCCTTGGAGCGTCTGGTGAGTTCGAACCGCCTAATTTTTGGTTAGCAGTTGAATGCTTTAACCACTGTGCCACTAGGGCACCCATAAAGATCACAGCCTTGGAAACCCTGTGGAGTAGTTCTATTCTATCCTATAGGGTCACGATGAGTTGGAACTGACTCGATGGGAACGGTTTTTATTCTTTTTTCAAAAGTGCTTCAGCATCCTTAACAAACAGGAAGTTTACATTGTTCCTTTTCTCCTTGACTTGTCCCCAGAAATTCAGCCTAATGAAAAATAGGGTTATCAATGACAGTCTTTTATCACCCTACGACATTTCTCTGCAGTAGAATTATGTATATGCCAGTAAAATAAATTTTTTCATTTTAGTTTTCTGTGGACACATGGCTCTCACAGTTAAAATTATTTTGGGGAGGGAGTTGAATTATCGTTACAATTATTAGTAGTACATACCTGATAAAATATAGATTTTGATAAATTACTAAATCCAAAAGTAAATTATTGGAAATTATCTTGTTAATGAGATAAATAGGGCTTTTAAAAAATTCGTTCAAACATCTTTGGTGAACTACTTATTGCTAGAATGAGATTGAATTCAGTAACAAATCTATTACTTTTTATTCTTGTACATGCTGAACATTCCTGTTAATGTAATGCCATTCAATTATTTGCAATACATCAAGATTATCTGTGAAAAAAATTTGACACTTATGAAATACTTTTAATATTTGAGTGACTTAAATTAGGCACTCCTTCATTTTGTTGGAAGCAAAGAAACAGAAGCCACCTGTGTTTTAAAAGGATCAGATGGCCAGTTATTTCAGTCATTCACCTCCTCATTATCTTGAGAGTACTCCAAAACGGCTTTACTAAGACTTAGCCAATAACTATTCATTATAGATGCTACTTATTCACATAGATGTACCTTGTTTGTCACATATTACTCATAAGACTCAAAAAAGTCCAATATTATTTTCAATACTTTCACCAATACATTTTGAGAAAATGTTTTTATCTTATCACAATGCATTTTTATCAAAACTTTGAAGCTTCAGAGTTAGCTCATTCAATGTATGAGACAATCTATTGGCAAAGCCAAGCCTGTTACATAAATCACTAAAATCAGACTTTCTCTCAGGAAAAGTGTGACTTCACTTAGTCTAAATGTGTGTCAAACCATTTTGTTGTTTCCAACTCATACTGACGCTGTGTGACACAGAACTGCCCCATAGGGTTTCATAGGTTGTAATCTTTATGAAAGCACATCACCAGGTCTTTCTCCCAGAGCAGCTGGTGGGTTCAAACCACCGACCTTTCAGTTAGCAGCTGAGCACTTAACCGTTTGCACCACTAGGGTCCCTGAAACCATTTTACTTGAGTGTAAAAACTGGGTAATAATTGACTCTCATTTCCGCATAAAGGAAACCCTGATGGCATAGTGGTTAAGAGTTTGGCTGCTAACCAAAAGGTCGGCAGTTCGAATCTTCCAGGCGCTCCTTGGAAACCCTATGGAGCAGTTCTACTCTGTCCTACAGGGTTGTTACGAGTCAGAATTGACTCGATGACAACAGGTTTGGTCTTTTTTTTTGTTTTCCTCATAAACCACTCTGAAAAGCTGTGGTCTGAACAATACATTTAAATAGCAATATCCAATGCTCTGTGCAAACCAAGACTTAATTTATCAGAATCAAACCTCACTTATGCATGAACAGTGCTCCAGAGTTAAGGTTAGGTTTAAAGCAAAGAAGATGACAAGGCTGCTCTGTGCCTGCTTGAGGCTGCAGCAAAGTAGACTGCCAGGACTTTCTTTCTTGTCTTAGTCTTGATGCTCCACTGAAACCTTTTCAGCATCATAGCAACATGCAAGTCTCCACTGACAGATGGGTGGTAGCTGCACGTGAGGTGCACTGGCAAGGAACTGAACTCAGGTCTCCAGCATGGAAGGCAAGAATTCTACCACTGAACCACCAATGCTTTATCAAAATGAAATACTGTTGTTGTTGTGTGCCTCTGAATCAATTCCAACTCACAGCAACCCTTATGTTAGAGTAGAACTGTCCTACAGGATTTCCTAGGCTGTAATCTTTACAGGAGCAGATTGCCAGGTCTTTTTCCCACGGAGCCACTGGGTGGGTTTGAACCACCACTGACCTTTCAGTTAGCAGCCGACCACTTTAACCACCGCAACACAAGGGATCCTTCAAGGGAATATTACTCGGCCATAAAGAGAAATGAAGTCCTGATACATGCTACGCCAAAGATGAACCCTGAAAACATTAAGCTGAGTGAAATTAAGTCAGGTACAAAAGGACAAATATTGTAGGGTCCCACTTATATGAAATACCTAGAATAGGCAAATGTATAGAGACCAAAGTTTATTTAGTGGTTAGCAGGGGTTGTCACAATGGTTAAGTGTTTGGCTACTAACCGAAAGGTCCGTGGTGCAAACTCACCAGTGGCTCTGCATGAGAAAAGACCTGGCTATTATAGCCTAGAAAACTCTACGGAATAGTTCTACTCTATCATATAGGGCCACTATGAGTCGAAGCTGGCTCAAGGGCACACAACAAGAGTAGTAGTAGGAAGGGAAAGAGGGAGTCATTTGCTAAGCTTGTTAAGGGTGATAGGAAATTTTGGAATTGGATAGTGGTGATGATCGCACATGATGAATATAAATAATGTCACTGAATTGTACATGTAAAAAATGCTGAAATGGCAAATGCCTGGTTATATATTTACCAAAAAAACCCCAAAACCACCCCAGTATATTCCTTTTGGAGTGATGAAGATGTTTTGGAGCCAGACAGAGATGGTGGCTGCACAATATTTGTAAATGTACTAAATGTCACTGAATTGTTCACTTTAAAATAATTTGTTATGAGAATTTCACCTCAGTTAAAAAAAAAAAAAAAACACAGTATCAAGGCACGTGTCATTTTTTTAGTAAGCTACTGACCTACCCATGATTAAATATGTGTAACTGCATGTATATGTCAGAGCTTACTGAGTTTTATTATCTGTGAGTAAAACTCCTAAGTTTGTTTCAAAGCACTCCACTTCAAATCCATTATAAGAGGCATGATTTTGTTTATTAAAATTTGAGTAAAGAATTCTTCTGCAAGATAAATTTTCACTTGCAACACAGCCATCTTTCCCCACACCTTTGCCTACATTCACTCTAAGTTTCAGTGACAAAGAAGGCAGAGTATGGAGGATGCATGCCATTGATTATAAAAATCTAACTTTGTAGTAATAGTACAAAATTCTATCCCACAGTTTTAGCCATTTCTGAAGAACTCCACTGCTCATGTGGCTTATGTGCCAATGGGAACACATGTGATCATGGTTAACTACAAAGTATTTAGGGTCTAAAAAATCCATCCCTCAATTTTCCACGTTTAAAGGAAAAAAAGGATGGGGCAGAGAAGAGTAAATGGAAGACGAGATGACCTAGTCGGCCGGGCCTGAGCTGCAGTGGGAAGGTGGACAGAGCCGCACAGACTCCCGGTGACTCACTCGCTGGCAGCAGCATGTCTTCAAAGATCAGATACCAAATGAACCATAATCTCCTTCACAGCTCTGTTTTTACAAATCGAGGAAGCAACATTTCCTTAGAAGAGTAAAGAACACTTTTTACCTCTAATGAGGAACTTTTAAAACTTTAGAAACCACAAAACTGAGAAACTCTTTGGAAGCATACTGTTAAGCTGAGAAAATGGACAGATATAATGGAAGGATACTGTTAAGTTGAGAAAATGTGCAGTTATAATTTTCTCTCAGAGTTCACAGGTGTTTGTTTATGTCATTGGTGTTCCTAATCAAGGAAGAGTTGAAGTCTCTTTTATGGGTCCTCTAGGCCACCTTTGCTTTTTATCATCCATGTCAGGTAAAACAATTTTAGAAACCTTTAAGCTATACTTTCTGGGCCGTTCTTAATTTCCTTGATGAAGCCACCACATTGGAAACATGAGATACTTGGGTTATTTGATGAAATACAAAGATGCGCAGGAGAGACGCACAGGCTGCCCCCTCACCCCGAGTCACACTTGCCATCAGGTCTGAAGGACCAGTGTACTAACGGATCCTGCTAAATAACCAAGGATTCTGAAAATCAAAGAGAATTACATGCCAACTAGACAGGCAAGCTTGGTGGGGTATTTTCAAAGTCAGGTGTATTTTAAAATGGTCATACTTAGCACAATAACTGAATTATGTAGTGGGAAACATCAAAATTATGTTTGTGAATAAAAAGGCATTCTCTAAAAGAAAAGTTCAAGAGTAGAAAGAACAGAATGGCTCTTTTTGTTTTGTTTCTAATGTAGGAAAAAGAGAGACAGACACATTACAATCATTTTTCAGTGGACGTTTCTGTCACTCCCAGTAGACCGTTACATTGGCTTCTCTATCCCGTGTCTGAAGCAGTCTTTTCTTTCATTAGCTTCTGGGAAGGGATTAGTCTTCCGCTGTGTAGAGGTGGTACATCAGGGCTACAATCAGTGCCGAGATGGCTGGGATCACCCAATTGGTCCACCAACTGTGAAGAAACAGTGGGCAGTGAGGTCTGCATGGTGGTTGAGGCAGGGGACTCAAAATGCTTGCTCCTTCTGGTAGGACACTCCCAAGGCATCTTTCTCTTACCTCTATCACCCATTCAGCTGAAAAGCCAACACTGAGTTGCTAACAGTGATGTGCAAGGGACACATGCCGTACACTCCTGGCAAGTGTTCTATCCCTATGGCATTACGAGAAAACTAATGACCCTAACCGGCCCACTAAGACCAATTTCTATAAACTTTACACCAAGAGCCACGAATCACTTCTCAACAGGCACTACCTATGAGTACTGTCGTATCTAAAGGTTATAGATTCTGGGTTAAATCCCAAGTGAATAAAAGTGAATCTTCCTTGCATGTTTTATTCTAATTATATATGCTAATTAAGAATTAAAAATGGCATTAGATTGAGAGCCAAGATCAAGGTTCTCATTTTGGGTGAGCCATCAGCAAGCTCGATACCTGGAGGTGCATCACATACGCTGCACTATAAAATTAGGGGTTTGAGCCATGTGTTTCCTTAGGTTGCTACTACTGCCACGGTTCTAACATTCTATCATGCTGTTTTAAAAATCCTAGCTTCATGATCTGTGCTTAGTAGATCTAAAGCGCTAAGAAATGGCATTCCCGAACTACTTAGTCATGGTCCATCTATCTAAATTCACAAAAATCTCTAATTTACACATTACTCAGTCCTACTACACAGATTTTGAGCTACTATAAATTGCAGATTTATCAGGGACACAGCTGGAAAGAATACCTTCAATTTATACTTGAACCTATAATTTCTTACAAAAGAGGAATTAACGCATAGGTTTTAGAATCTGAATAAAGGCAGATAGATTTTTTCTGCCATAAACTTTCTTTTAATACTCTTCACACAACATCCCAATTGAACATCAAGTTCAATGTAAAGACTTACATTTCAGAAGGATTACAAGTGTAATTTTCATCTCAATGGAGTTTGTTGGGGTTTTCTAGTTTCTATTTAGAAAGAAACTCTCAGGGAAGTTAGTTGAGGTACTGCCTGAAGGCAGGGGATGTACCAGGACACCAATAGACTGGGGCAGTTTAAATCTGGCAGGATGAAATACAATAGGCATAAACGTATGCTTTTGAGCTTGGGTCCAAAAAAAACAAAAAGTGAAGGCTATTACATAAATCAATATAGCAGAGCTGCCAAGAAGTTAATATGAGCTTGGCCTACACTGAAGAAATCCAGTACGTGGAACAAGTGATTCATGCTACACTGGGATTACTGGGTTCAGTTTTAGGGCCAACTTATAAAAGCAACAAAGGAAAACTGACCCATGCTCAGGGAAATGTAATCATGACAATTCAAGAGACTGAACATGTATCAAATGAGGAAGGAAGCAGGTATCTGCCTGGAGATTAAGAGCCTGAGCAGGCCAAGGACTGACCATCTGAAGGACACCATGGGAAAAAGGAGATTCCATTTGTCCCTGCATGTTCCTTAGGGGCGAAGCAGCTACAGGGGGAGGTCTGGGGTGGCTATGGAGAGTGCTCGCAGGTCTGAGTATTCTGACAGCCCAGGACTGAATGCCTGGATCATCTGGGCACACAGTGGGGTTTCTATCCCAGCCTGGACAACTACTGAGAGGGAACAGGTGGGAATTCAAGCACCGGAGAGGTGCTTCATGAGGGCCCCAGGCCGACAGACTTTATGAGCCTTCCAAACTAATGATTCTCTAAAAGGAAACACTCCACGTACCTGGAATTAGAATCAATAGTAGTAATAAGACTTTCCTGAAACACAAAAGAAAAAGTAAAGTTAAAGGGAAAGTTTGAACATCTATTCAATTGACTAAAATCCTGTTTTAAAATTAGGTCACAATGTTTTATTTAATGTGCACACCAAAAAATATTGAAAGGGAAAATTACTGCATGAACTTCTTTTCACTAAAATGCCTAATTTCACAATTTTCTTCCAGAAGAAAAAATTTTAAAAAGAATTACTTGTATTTAAATTACTTAACAGCATTACTTAACTTTGATAATTTGAAAGAAAATGTTAAAAAATTAATATACTACATAAAATATACTGCATATAATAGACATCTGAATACTTTAACATAGAAACTAAAAACAGATACTCATTTAAACATACACACACCACCATCATTATCTTCAGGAAGCTCAGTTTTATTCTTCAAAAGCATGAATGGAATGTTTAAGAAAAATATCACTTAACTCATTCAAATTTTATATGAAGTAAAAGTGTACCTGAATTGTATTAAACAGACATGTCAACCAAAAAGAAAAAAAAAAGGACTGCCGTTTAAAGTCATAACCCTCCAAACAACTTTCATGAGCTCCTTTAACTCTGGCGCTACAGTCCCAGCAAGACCCCACTGGCTTCCCGTGACTGCTCAGCCTAGGACTCTAGGACTTCACACTGTCACCCACCAAAGACCCCTTCAGAGGAGGAAGCCCTGAGCGCCCACACCTTCCACAGCTATGGCCTGTTTTACCTTCAGGACTTTCTCAGAGTTGCTTTTCTCGGCAGTGCCAGTGAATTGACTTGAAAAAATGCATACTTCCCCAAACAGTTGAATAACTATGGAATCCTGAAATACAAACCTCCCCAGGCTTGAAAACATGTTAAGAAGCATTTTTTGATATGCCACACCAGCCAAAGTATTAGTAGTGCCTCAAACTGAGGTAGCCATAAACAAGGCAGCTTAAAGGCTTCAGAGTCACATCTCAGTTGTCTCCCAAAGCACGGGATAAAAAAGCATTAGCAAAACAATCAGCTGGTTGCTGTGAGGCAAAGCTACACTCTGCAAAGCACATTTTAAAAACTCCCCTTAAAAGGCAAAAACCTTTCAGGGAAGAGCAAGCAAAGCAGTCAAGAGGCCGACCAACCTTGGAACATCACCTTTAAGAGTCCTGACATGGCAAGGGAAAAAAATAAGTCATTTAAAAATAAATCACTTATTACAGTTTTTAGCAATGTTAAATCTGAGACTAGAAAAAATATTCAAAACTACTACAAAATTATTTTTCATATTTTGTACATATAAATCAAATTTGCAAGAATTACTAAAAATAATCAACATCTTCAAAAAATATTATTTAGCTATTAGAAGAAAGACAAATCAGTTCTGAAACTGAAATGAAACAATTCACTGAAGGTGAAATATTACTGCCACACAAAAAAGTTAAGCGTTCCTGAGTTGTGCAAACGGTTAACATACTCGGCTGCTAACCAAAAGGTTGGCGGTTCAAGTTCATCCAGAGGCACCTGAGAAGAAAGTCCTGGCGATCCACTTGTAAAAAATCAGCCACTGAAAACCCTATGGAGTACAGTTCTACTCTGACACACATGGGGTTGCCATGAATTGGGGTTAAATCAACGGTACCTGGGTTTCTTTAGAAAGTAAAGCTTGAAACAATAAACAGGGCAGACATGGCATGCCATTACATTATTACATTGAAGTACGAGCACACACGTTTTACAAAACATGCTGACAACTCTCTGCGGAAACCCAGCTGGCCCGTCGTCCTCCCCCTTTGTAGTCACCATGAGCACTAACGCTAAAACACTGCTAGCGCATCACCACCACCACAACCACCACCACCGATCTTCTAAAAAGGTGAACTTAAAAAGAAAGAAAAAAATCACATACATTTTTTATTGCTTCTTATCCCTAGGCTCCATGTCTTGGTTATCTAGTGCTGTTGTAACAGAAATACCACAAGTGGATGGTTTTAACAAACACAAGTTCGTTTCTCACAATGTAGTAGGCCAGAAGTCTGAATTCAGGATGCCAGCTCCAGGTGAAGGCTTTCTCTGTTGGCTCTGGAGGAAGGTCCCTGTCATCAGTCTTCCCTTGATTGAGGAGCTTCTCTGCACAGGGACCCTGGGTCCAAAGGATGCACAATGCTCCTGAGACTGCTTTCTTAGCGGCATGAGGTTCCAGAAAGGGGCTGTAGTGCTGCCACTGTCCACTTCTGAGTGGTGCCCGCATATCACACAGAACCATCTGTAAACCAGGCACAAGTTTTCTCTTCAGCTTCTGCTTCCTGGTTCCTTGCCCTCTCGGCCTCTCAGGCCTCATCACCCATATATGCCCTGCTGGAGCAAGTGTTCCAAAGGTCTTCAGCTCCAACGATAAGTGTCTGGAGGCACCCCACTCTGCCAGTAAACTTTGGCCGGAAGGCACTCAAGGTCTCTTGCTCCATGAGTTGGCAAGCCTAGCTCCACCAATAAGTGCCGAAGACATCCCACTCCGCCAGGAAGCCTCTTGTGCAAATGCACTCAGATGTCTCACTCTGTGGGTCAGCTCAAGCACTGTCTTGTGCAGGTCTCCTGGTTCTGATGCCGCTGCTGTTTCTCTGTTGCTGCTTCTCGCCATCTGCACCATCTCCAGTGTAATAGCTCTCCTCATTTCCTTCTGAGTCCTCACCAGAATTGTCTTTGATGTCCATAATTCCACCAAAAGTCTCTTCAAGGCAATCTAGGCTTTTATTCTTAGGCACTTTAAAATACTTCCAGCCTCTACCCATTCACTGTTTCAAAACCACTTCCACATTTTAGGTGTCTGTTAGAGTAGCACCCCTACTCTTCTGTTACCAAATGTCTTAGGATGGGTTCTCTAGAGAAGCAAAATCACTAAAGCATATACATGTCTACATAAAGAGATTTATGTCAAGGAAATGGTTCACAAGGCTGTAGAGGCTGGAACGTCCCAAATCCATAGTCAGGCTGGAGGCTTCACCTGATTCATACAGCTGCAGAGGCTGGCTCACCCAAGACTGGCAGGACAGACAGCAGAGCTTTTGCTCACTCTGGACCCTGCAGCTGGCTCCTGTTCATCTGACCTCCAGTTCTTGGGACTTGAGCTAGCAGCTTACCTGTTGCATTCGTTGGGTCTTCCCGGCCTGTGAGCAAGAGCCCTGTTGTCTGACCTGCCAATCTTGGGTTCATCAGCCCCTGCAGCTACATGAATAAGGAGAAGCCTGCAGCCTGACCTACGGATTTGGGATGTTTCAGCCTCTACAACCATGTGAGCGATTTCCTTGATACAAATCTCTTTATACGTTTATAAGCTTTACTGGCTTGGCTTCTCTAGAGAACCCAGCCTAAGTCATTCCATAACCCAGGGATGCTTGAGAGTTAAATCAAGTGTGAATCACCATTTATCACATCCATGAAAAAGGAAACTGTCCTTGGTAGCCAGTGGTGGAGGGGCCTCAAGTTGAGTTTATGTATGTAAATATCAAACATGCCAACAACGAACAGGGAGAAAAAGACTCTGGTCTTTATCACAGGCTCAGCCACCTGCTCACTCCATGACCTTGAGGGGTGCAATTTCTATTAGGAAAAGGTCAGCAATTACATCAGTACATGATAAACTCCATGTAAAAACATGCAAACCCTATAAAGTTTCTGTAAGTCAAAGTCATCTCATCTGTAACCGTTCATCTCACTTGGCCCATTCCTTAGTTGGAAAATGTTTTCCATTAAAATATTCCTGGTAGACTGATGCGTTCATGTCAAGTCCAGAGCCCACAGAAGCCGCTTCCAAGACTTCAACTGACGGGACTGGGAAGGGGTGTGTGACAAGGAGCTAAACATTCTAAGTATTTTCCTCTCCTCCACGGCAGATATATTTGTCTTGCAGGGATGCGGGCAGAACCAAATACAATAACTTACATAGCAGTGTTCTGAAAACCGCAAACAAATGAAAGGTACTGTGATTTCTAATACCCTCCATGTAAGCATATTTGATGGATGCAGACTTGTTCAATTAAAAATGCCTAATTTGGGAGGCGGGGTCAAGATGGCAGAGTAGTCAGACAGCTTCCTATATCCCTCTTACAACAAAGACCTGAAAAACCAAGTGAATTGATTGTATATGAATATCTAGGAGCCCTGAACAAGGCAAAGTTGAGGAATCAGACTGAGTGATGGGGGGAGAAAGAGACGGTTCAGAAGCAGTGAGAAGTTGCCTGACCTGACCTGGCGGGAGCCACAGCCCTTCAGCCCGGATCAGCTCAGGGTGCACAGGGAGGCTGGCAAACACCCATGTGGGCTTGCTTGCTTGGGAGGCACTTTCCACATTAAGAGAGATCCAGCAGCAGAAAGTCTACTTGGACACCCCGAACCAGTGAAAAGCAGCACTCAAGCGGCTAAAGATAAGTAACTGCATGTGGTCTACTGTGGGGATTTAAAAAAAAAAAAAAATCCATTTGGGAAAAACCTCTCTCCCATTTGCCTCCTCCCTCCCCACTCTGCACCCGGTCCCAGCTAACTTCAGCAATGTCTGAGTCCCCTGGGCCAGAAGTAGATCCCATAAGGTGCCCTGACCCACTCTCCTGGCCTTGGAGAGGGAACAAATTAACAAACAGGGAAAAAATAAGCTACCGGCTCCCTTAAGCCAGGACCTCAGGGTTGGCACAGCTCCCTTGCCTAGGCACAGGCATAAGGAGTCCGCAGACTCTAAGTGCCTTCCACCCCTGCATAGACTTGTGTGGGCCCATGTCAACAGTGTAAGCCCTCACTACCACAGTACAACAGGGTAAATACCTGAAGTCTAACTTCAACTATTTCACCTGTGAAGTGGCAGGCTTGTGACATTTGACGCTGCTCTGCCCTTTAAGCAGGTGCCTTACCTGTCTGCATCAGGGGCTTGAGGACTGGTGACTCCACTCATGCCACCTAGCCACCTGCTACAAGGGTCCAAGAATAAGTAGTACCCCCCAGTCCTTACAGTCAACAGAGTAGGGTGCTCATAGACCAGCTGCAAAACTCATCTACCTACTCGCTCTAGGTAACAGGGATACGCCTTCCTTTCAGACACTCAGGGACAGCCGTCAGCCCCCTGCCTTGCTCAGCGTGTGACCCCCTACTGCAGCCAGATACCTGTGCCTACACCTACACCAATCACCCATGCCTCTCTAAGACTGTAGGTGAGAGCCTGCACCACACATTTGGTGACCAACTGCCTGGACACCAAAGCTGAATCCATACAGGAAACTTTAACGGACTCCTGGGCACACATACTTAGTAACAGACCTAACTACCTGGTGACAGGACATCAGAGCTTCAAAGACGCCAATAATCAAACTAGTGCACATGAGCAGCCTATTTGGGCATATTAAAACAAAACAAAACAAGAAGCTAGGACACACTAAACAAATATAAAATTATAATAACTTATTGATGGCTAGGAGACAACAGTCAATATCAAATCACATAAACAGGCAGACCATGATGGCTTCAGCAAGCCTCTAAAATAAAGAATCTGTAAATTTTATGTAGGAAGACAATTTCTTAGAATTACCAGAGGCAGAATACAAAAGAATAATATACACAACTCTTAAAGAAATTAGGAAGGAAATTTTGCAAAACCCAGAGAAAGCCAAAGAACATACAGACAAAGCAGTAGCAGAACTTAAAAAG
>NW_004444119.1:2886239-2887388 GCF_000243295.1 Trichechus manatus latirostris | reverse complement strand
ACTCAGCACAGAAAATTAAGGGCAACAAAGAAACTGTGAACAGCACACAAAAAAAGACATCAAAATGACAGCACTAAACTCATATCTATCAATAATTACGCTGAATGTAAATGGACTAAATACACCAATAAAGAGACAGAGAGTGGCAGATTGGATTAAAAAAAACACCATCTGTCTATAGCTGCCTACAAGAGACACACCTTAGACTTAAAGACACAAACAAACTAAAACCCAAAGGACGGAAAAAAATATATCAAGCAAACAACACTCAAAAAACACCAGGAGTGGCAATATTAATCTCTGACAAAATAGAGTTTAAAGTAAAATACACCACAAAGGACAAGGAAGGACACTATATAATGATTAAAGGGTCAATACACCAGGAGGATATAACTACAATAAATATTTACATACCCAAAGACAGGGCTCCAAAACAAACAAATTCTAACAGCACTGAAAAGAGAGATAGACAGCTCCACGATAGTAGTAGGAGACTTCAACACACCACTTTCAGTGAAGGACAGAACACCCAGAAAGAAGCTCAACAAAGACATGGAAGAGCTAAGTGCTACAATCAACCAACTTGATCTCATGGACATATACCAAACACTCCACCCAACAGCAGTCAAGTATACTTTCTGTTCCAATGCACATGGAACATTCTCCAGAATAGACCACATATTAGGCCATAAAGCAAGCCTTAACAAAATCCAAAGCAACAAAATATTACAAAGCATCTTTTCTGATCATAAAGCCATAAAAGTAGAAATCAACAATAGAAAAAGCAAGGAAAAAAAATCAAACACATGGAAACTGAACAACACCTTGCTCAAAAACTACTGGGTTATAGAAGAAACTAAGGATGGAATAAAGAAATTCATAGAGTCAAACGAGAATGAAAACACATCCTACCAGAACCTTTGGGGCACAGAAAAAGCAGTGGTCAGAGGTCAGTTTATAGCAATAAATGCACACATCCAAAAAGAAGAAAAGGCCATAATCAAACCATTAACCCTAAAACTGGAACAAGTAGGAAGAGAGCAGCAAAAAAAGCCCTCAGGCACCAGAAGAAAGGAAATAATAAGAATTAGAGCAGAATTAAATGAAATAGAGAATAGAAAAACAATTGAAAGGGTTAACAAAACCAAA
>NW_004444119.1:2852553-2886139 GCF_000243295.1 Trichechus manatus latirostris | reverse complement strand
GAAGAAATGCTCAAGATCATTAGCCATTAGAGAAATGCAGACCAAAACTACAATGAGCTATCCTCTCACCCCAACAAGGCTAACAATAATCCAAAAAACACAAAGTAATAAATGCTGGAGAGGTTGTAGAGAGTCTAGGAACACTTATACTCTGTTGGTGGGAATATAAAATGGTACAACCACTCTGGAAATCGATTTGGTGCTTCCTTAAAAAGCTAGAAATAGAAGTACCATACAATCCAGCTATCCCGCTCCTTGGAATATATCCTGGAGAAATAAGAGCCGTCACATGAATAGATATATGCACACCCATGTTCACTGCAGCACTGTTCACAATAGCAAAAAGATGGAAACAACCTAGGTGTCCATCAACGAAAGAATGGATAAACAAATTATTGTATATCCACACAATGGAATACTACACAACAATAAAGAACAATGATGAAGCTGTGAAACATCACATGGAGGAAGCAGGAAGCATTATGCTGAGTGAATTTAGTCAGTCACAGAAGGACAAATATTGTATAAGACCAGGATTATAAGAACTCAGGAAAAGGTTTAAACACAGAAGAAAACATTCTTTGATGGTTTCGAGGGTGGGCAGGGAGTGTGAGGGTTATTTACTAACTAGATAGTAGATAAGAATTATCTTAGGTGAAGGGAAGGACAGCACCCACTACAAGGGAAGTGAGTACAACTGGACTAAACCAAAGCTAAGAAGTTTCCTGAATACAATCAAATGCTTTGAGGGACAGAGTAGCAGGGGTAGGAGTCTGGCAGCCATGCTTTCAGGGGACATCTAGGTCAACTGGCATAACAAAGCTTATAATAAGAAAATGTTCTGCATCCTACTTTGGTGAGTGTTGTCTGGGGTCTTAAAAGCTTGCAAGCGGCCATCTAAGATGCATCAATTGGTCCCAACCCCCTGGAGTAAAGCAGAATGAAGAACACCAAAGACACAAGGAAAATATTAGCCCAAGAGACAGAAAGGGCCACATAAACCAGAGACTTCATAAGCCTGAGACCAGAAGAACTAGATGGTGCCCAGCTACTACCAATGACTGCCCTGGCAGGGAACACAACAGAGAGTCCCTGATGGAACAGGAGAAAGCTGGGGTGCACAGCTCAAATTCTAGTAAAAAGACTAGACTTAATGGTCTGACTGAGGCTGGAGGAATCCCGGAAAGCATGGCGCCTGGATTCTCTATCAGCCCAGAACTAAAACCATTCCCGAGGCCAACTCTTCAGACAAAGATTGGACTGGACTGTAGGACATAATATCACCTTAATTTGGCAAACTAACATCATGCTTTCTCGGGCAGGACCAGCTAGTGATTTTTGGTGCATCTCCTTTCACAACTGAACTAGATTTTTTCAGCAGCAGCACTTCAAAAATTCAGACTACAGGACACGTGTATCCGTCTGGAGATAGATGGGTGGTTATACAGACACACATACACACACAACAAAATATTGACGGACACTCTTGTCTTCTGGTGAACTAGAAGCACAAGAAAGACAAATCTAGAAAAATGGTCATTTATTTTCTTTCATTTTATTTGCTTAAGGCCTCTACGAAAACCAGCAAATTCTTGTCCCACATTCCTCCAGCTCTCCTCTAATTTAATTGACCAAAGTTACAATAGGTGAGGAAGATCACTGTTCAAGTAAAACCGTCAAAAGTTGGTCACTCTGTAAAATCTCTGAAGAGAGTAAAAATTATCTACGTTAAAAAGTTAGTATGATTCTTACATCTCCAGTGAGGCCTTCTATACCCAGCAAGATGATCAGATAGATATCTAAAGCCAATGATGAAATGTAGTAAAGCAAAGCCTTTCAACACAGAGAGCTTCCCAGCGTCTTAATGTTGTCAGGAGAGCTTTCCTTGATATTGAAAGCAAAAGTCCCAGCATTTACCATGGAATCTTGCTCTGTCTCCAAAATATTTAAAGTATTAAAGTGAATGGCATTTTAAAATAGAAAAATAAATACAAACAGAGAACAACATATGATGGGCAAGTGGTACGGCATACTGTATGGGTTGTCATGCACACGTTCTCAAAGTAAATAAAGAGGGGAAGAATCTGCACTTCGAAAACAACGCTGTTATGGTAAGAGATAGGCTGACCACCTGGGCTCTCGCCTCTCTTTACTGGCACTTTCTGCTTGTAGCCTTTATGGTTAGGGACATGGTCTGACCTGCATGTATGAGCCGAATCACACCATTCTTTACTGTAGCTAAATAATTTACACCAAGATTTTTAATATACTGAACACCTGACAGGAAAAATATATGTTTTCCATGACAGACTGTGGGGAGAAAGAAAAAATTGTACTCAGCACAGAAATTTCAGCTATCCTAAAAGTAGCCTCAAAAAAGATTATACAGTCAGGTGAACTAACAGCAAGGATTCTAAGCAATTGTTGCAAAGACAACTGAAATTCTGACGTCGGTTTTTTATCTTCCTGAAGTGCTGATATCACCAATGTTGAACTTAAGCCTTCTGAATAGGAAGTAGCATTACACAAGGTTTTTATTGCACTATCTGGGGGTAAAGATGGCCTTTATACTTGAATTACTGGATTAATTGCTTAGATTCTGCTCTAGATTAAAGGCAATGTCTAGTCAGCAACAGCTATTAACATGAGTTTAGTAGGTCTTAATAAAATCAGCTCAGTGGAGCCTTGCTGTTGCAGCCTTTCTAATAAAGCCAAGAGCCTAGGCCAAAACACAAATACCATAATTTCACTATTTATTTTAAGCAAAACTTCCCCCCACTGTCCTTTAATTACAGCCAGAAACTATTTTGCCTACGTGTACTTTCCAGGCACTTTGGCTAACCACTTCATGGCTGTTCTCATCAAAACTTACTATGGATTTATCTTCAAATATAAGTGAGATGGTCAGCTTACAGAGAAGGGCTAGTGAACCAGAGCGTAAAATTAGTATTTCCAGAATTACTTTCCTATCCTAAGGAAAAATGCATCAAAAAGTTATTATTTCTTTTAATTATAATTAAATTCACCCAACAAATACTTACTGAGCACCTACTATGTTCAGAGATGTAAAGATGAAGAAGACATGGGTAGTGTCCTCAAAGAATTCATAAGACTTCTAGCAATCAGATTTTAAGTTATCTGAAAACAGTGATTGTGTCACACCTTTCAGATCAAAAGCACAAGGTAACTTATAAAAAGTAGCTATTCAAAAGGTATTTACTGATAAGTATTATTTTAAGTATTAAGAGTCTTATGAAGATAACATACAAGCTATCCTAACAAAATATACTGACTGGTCTATACAACTAAAAAATTTTGCTGAACTAACAGATTACATATTCATCCTACCAGGAAAGAACTTTGTTGACCTCAGGTAGGTAAGAGACCTTTGCCTTCCAGTTTGACAAATATAAAATATAATGAACATATCTATATCCACTGAGATGTTTGAGATTGTTACACTTACCGAAGGTTTGGCTAGCTTTGATCTGTCATCCTGCAATAAAAAAAAAAAGGCACATTAAAGAATGAAAAAACACACTAAGTGTACCATTTCTGAAGTGCTTGTTTTTAATGAGATTAAAAAAAAAAAAATACTATTCAGTAATTAGCAATTTGGGTTTGTCTATCTAGGTTGTTAAACACAAAATTTAATCCATCTGACTTGACTGCAAAAATTAATAGCAGATTAAGTGCTGAGAGGTATTTTCCATCTAGAGCCTGGCATCTGTGAATGTCACATTTGTATGCTGACATATATATACATTAATTAGACTCAGAGGTGATCCTGAATTCCAGAGTTTTTCCCTTTTTCTTTCATAGTCCCTTTCAGATGTGTACATACATCCTTACTTTTGTGATATCCTCAGGGAATTCCTGCAATCCTCCAATTACAAGGTCATGAGCTACTTAAACCTTAGGCTGAGGCTGTTCACAATCAAGTGGGTCAAAAGGTTGAGCACAGGTAAGCACAGTAGGCTGTTAAAGCAGAAATACTACAGACAGGGCCTGAAAACCCAGAGCTTTGGAATGGATCAGAATAACAATGGACTTGAGCATTTTAACAGCAGGCCTCTGATTACCACAAAACCACTTCTGTGGCAAACCTAAAAATGCAAATGTTTGCGCAAATAAACTTTACAGATAAATGATGTTTACTGCCTCATATCATCTTCACCACCAAAAGCAACTCTCCTCCCAACAGAAGTCATTCTAAAACAGATTCCCTACTTTCCAGCCTTCTTAGAAGAGGCTAATTTAACCATTCCTTCACTTGCAGTCACTACCAGGAGTACCAATTATTTACAGTAAGACTTTAGGAATGGGCTTTGTTTTTTAATGGTTTCTCAGTCTGCTCACTCGGGAGAGGCTTTCTGCCTACATTTTTCCCTTCTAAGGGCTCCTGCTTCTCTCCAGCAGCCCCTCAACCCCCTCCAGGCTGGCTCCTCATAAGGAATACATCATGAGCACTGTAAGGAGAAAGGAGGAAATCGGCCCTGAGAACAGGTGAAATGCTCTCTGGAGGTAAAAGGGACAGCTGAATGCACAGCAGTGGGGTCTGCCCATCCACTCTGGAAGGCTTGGCTACTTCCTTCCCAGTCTTCAGCTATATTCCTGATAAGCTAGGTTGACAGACCAGTGAAGTTCCACATGGTCATTTATTACTGCCACAGAAGGGCCTATGGCCAGAGTTCAGCTCTGTGTCTACAGAAAAGCTAAGTTAAGCCAGTGTTTCCCAAAAGCCAATCCAGGAATTGGTACCAAAGCTGATGTTCTCAAACATCTGAGGCAAAGTGGGAAAAATTAGGACAATGTGCTAGGTTTTACCTACAGCAGAACTTATTTATTTAACAAAGCTTATTTTTAAATTTTCAAGATCATTTTTAGTATTAAAATATCCTCAAACTTATGAAAGTAGAAGGTAGTTTCTTAAGAAAAACATTTTGGTCAAAAGTTTAAAAAAGAAAACTGCTGGGCCAATACCCCTACCTTTTTAGAATTTGCTACACGAAGCTTCCCCTGGACATAGCCTTAGAGCTAGGGGATTCTGCCAGTGAAAAAGCAACCAGTGAATAATATGCAAAGAAAATTTTGGTCAATTTATTTATGACAAAAATGATGTTCCAAATTCAGGAGGAGTTGTTTTTGCTCTTCTCCTTTTCAAATTTTGTACCTATGCCAGTCTACTGACTTGGGCAAGGTCAACCAATAGCCTTAAAAATAAATAAGAAGAGGTCCCAAAAAATGTACTTACTGGATGAAGCTCCCCAATGATGTATGCTTTGGACATTTCTCTAGCATCTGTGGAGTGCCCAACATCCTCAAAGTTCTCGGTAGCATCACCGCCAGCTTGTTCCCTTAAGACTTCTTCCCCACCAGGATGCTGTTCAAAGGATGGATAAATAAATAACTTCTCAGAGGCAAATGCAGTTAAAAGAAAACAGCTAGTTTATTTAACCAAAGAGGCTACTCCAGATGTCACAGATACAATTGATGAATACAACTTATCTATACTGCAGATTAAAACAACATATACTGGAGTATTACTCAACCACAAAAAGAAATAAGGTTCTGATATATGGTACAGCATGAAGGAACCTTGAAAACATTATGCTACGTGAAAGAAGCCAGACACAAAAGAACAAATACTGTATGATCTTACTTGTATAAAATATCCAGAATAAGCAAATGCATAGAGACCAAAGTTTATTAGTGGTTCCCAGGGGCAGGTAGGAGGGGAAAATAGGGAGTTATTTCTTAAGGGGTACTGACTTTCTCCATCACATGTGAAAGCTGAACAATGAAAAAGGAAGACAGAAGAACTGATGCATTCAAATTGTGGTGTTGGTGAAGAATACTGAATACACCTTCGACTGCCAAAAGAATGAACAAATCAGTCTTAGAAGAAATACAACCAGAATGCTCCTTAGAAGAAAGTATGGTGAGACTTCAGCTCATTTACTCTGGACATGTCATCAGGAAAGATCAATTGCTAGAAAAAGCAGCATGTTAGGTAAAGCAGAGGATCAGCGAAAAATGAGGGAAACCCTCAGTGAGGTGGACTGACACAAAAGCTACAACAAACATACCGATGATCATGAAGATGGTGCAGTACCAGGTAACACTTCATTCTGTTACATATAAGGCCGCTGCCATAAGTCAGAACTGACTTGACAGCAACTAACAACTGAGTCTCTGTTTGGAAAATATTTGGAAACGCATAGTGGTGATGGTTGTACAACATGATGAATGTAATTAACGTCACTGAACTGCACATGTAAAAAATGACTAAAATGGCAAATGCTTTGCTATATATATTTTACTACAATAAAATTAAAAAACAAAAAAACTACAACATATACCTTTGTATTCAATTTCCTTCTTGAAAGTGCAATAGAACTTTTCTCCAATAATAAGGTGTTAATTTCCCCCTTGTTATTCACAGGGTAATCAAAGCATCAGGAATATATTTCTAATCCTTTGGAAATGCCTTCTTCACTTTTCCATAAAGCTCTCAAAATTGCTCTTCCTAATCTTGACCCCAATCCATTTTTCCTTGAGGCCTGTATCTGGAACTGGCCTACTTGTGACTTCTTCCATCCAAGTGTGTATTTATGCCATTATGCACAGATGCCGGGGTTACAGTCCACAAGAGCAAAGACTAGTATGCCATTTCTCTTTGGAAAGCACCCTGAGTGCCTGCCATGTACTAGGGTGGACACGCAAATATGTCCCCTGCCTTTGCAGAACTTACCTTCCAGCAGGAAGAAAAAGAAAAGCAGGTAAGTGCAGTGACTTGTGTGATCAGGATGTATTATTCACATGGAACAGTGGAGGCAAAGGGGAAAGAGGGCAGAGGGGAAACAGCCTTGTGTAAGAAAGGCACTTTAATGCTTTTAGCTGCTTTTATTAGCAAAACAAAGGAAGGTCATGATGGGGAGAGGGGAAGTTTTTTCTCTAAGATGACTGACAATTGGGGTCCAATTGCTGGACAAAGGAAATGAAGTCTAGAGATTTTCAGGCAAGAGAAGGAGTTCTCCGACCAGAAAAAAAGAAAATAGGTATTTGGTTATATTAAATATGTTTGTAGTGGGGGGAGGGGAATTCTTAAACTGAGCTGGAGTATCGTCTTAGATCAAATTCACCCTGCCCGTAAGCAAATCACCTATAAGGGTCCAATAAGTGAACAGCACAAGTGTCCCTTGTATAATTGCCTGCAGTCAGTTCTTAATGTCTCCCAGTGATGGAACACACACACACACAGTATATATATATACATATATACACACACACACATACTGTACTATATACACATATGCCATAAACATGGACTCAAACATACCCATGATCATGAAGACGGTGCAGGACTAGCAACATTTTGTGTTACACTTAAGGATGCCATGAGTCTGAGCTGACTCGATAGCATCTAACAATGCTGTGTGTGTGCATGTGTGTGTCTGACAGGGAGAGAAATAAGTGATTCTCAATAGAAAAGTAATTGCAAGAGATCTTGGAACCTATACTAAAATGTGAGAACAGTCATTTAAGTTACTACTGTGGCTACTGAACTAAACTTCACTGTAACTAAAAGTTAGCTTAGACTATTAGGGTGTTCCTCTGCATGTTCTGACAAGAAAAGAAGCATAGCATCAGGAGACCTACTGCTTGGACAGTACATTCCTCTCAAGCTGGGGAGGCTTATTATGAAGAAGGATCAATGCTAGAACAAGAGTTTAGCACAAACCAAACTATTTTGAAGAAAAAGCTTTTGTCAACTGACTTATCCAAGAAGGCGAAAGCAACATAAAAGTTAAAGCTGGCCAAGCACTAAATGACTCTCTGGTGGCTATGTGGCAGGCTTTAGGATCAAGTCAGACCTGTTTCACCATCTTGCCAATCTGAGGGCACTAAGGGGTGAGGAGAAGTTCTTGTCTCAACAAAGGCTTGCATAATATAGTTTGTTTTAGTAGTTTATTATAGCTTTTTATTTTATTGATATTAATTTAATATAAATGAACAGTTTTATGGCTTTAGTCATTGTTGCACAGTTACTAAAGGTCTGAAGCGGTCACTTAAGCTTTTCAGTTGCACTTAATTCAACGTGATAAATTCAGTTGTACTTACACGTGGGAATTGAGGGCTTATCAAGGTCAAGGGTCTACTAAATACATACCAAAGCAAGAGGAATACATATAAGGGAGCAAACAAAAAGTGCCAAATGAACAATGTCAGTAAATTCAAGAAAGGAATAGTTCACTTCCAGGTAGGAGGATGGGCATCAGGAGCCCTCAGTACAGTGAATGCCTAATAGGGAGGGCGAGGGCCTCAGTCACCCCAATACTTGAGCCTGCTCAGTACTACTCAGTGATCTAAAGTGTCTATCCCTGTCTACCAAGTAAAACATGAGCTAAAAAGGAAGAAAATATTACAAACTTGATAAATTATTCTTCACTGGGAATCAAATATCCAAAATGACTTAAGTAATATTTATAATCCTTTGGATGAAGCAACAGAAACAAGCTCAGATTCTAATTTCATCTTTAATTGATAGAGCCAAGCCAGTATTTCCAGGTAAACTGTGTTAGCTGCTGTGAAAAATCAAAACACTTAAAACCAATAACCAACATGTCACTATCCAACTACAAAGTCAGCCTAGCCATAATCCCACCCACCTACTGCTTTCCAAATATTCTCTACTGGCAAGAAGTTGCTTTTATCTGAAAAAACACTCAGTGTGGATGGAGTTCAAGTGCTCTTGGAACTGCTTCCTTCATGAAAGATACCAATATGATTAGAGTTATCTCCACACCTGCAGCCTCCTCCTACTGATCATACAAGAAGCTTCATTCATAACCCAAGCTCCAAGAAGCTCACAGAGAATGCTATGGAGCTCAATGGTTTATACCCTAGTTCATTATAGGAAAGAGCTTGACCCAAACCTATTAGATCAAGCCCAAACCCTTACGCCTCATCAATGTCATGCCCAGTACTGTTCATGTGACAAACGCTAGTCCCCAGGCGTGCACCTCACCCTCTAACTGCTGTATATTCTCTACTTCAGTAATCACTAGTGGTGAGAGAAATAAAATGGATCATTTTTGTTGGGGTGGCAACAAAATTCTAGCCTAAGGAACAAAGACATGACAAAAATAATTTCAATTAAACTCACACCACCACTTGATATGAAAGCCCATGAAGTTTCAGGAAGGGACAGTATGTGCGTTTGATACCTATCTATCTGTCTGTCTGTCTGCCTATTTTCCCTTTTAGCTTTTTCCCGATTATAAAAGCAATATATGTTCACAGTACAAAACACAGAAAGGCACAAAAAAGAAAACTGAAAATCACATGTTAACTTTTTCAAATGAAAATAAAAGATTCAAATTTCCCATACACACACACACACACACACACAAATGGGTATCAGTGTGAAATAGCAGAAGGTGCTTTACAAGAACACAACAGTGCAAATGTATCAAGTGTCAGCTATAGAATAAGTACAATCAATAAAGGCGTGATCTGGGAATTATTTTTGCATGTTAAGAGGCCAAGAATTAAAAAACCTACATAATGAGAATGATGCTTCAAATTCTTTTGGGAACGAAGTCAAGAAATGTAAATAAAGGAACAAACGCATTATTAGAAATTCCATAGTACCTAGAATTTTTCAAGCTGCAGGAAAATTCTATTTCATATTTAATAGTGTACATTGAAAATGGATTTATAAAAACTGGCAAGCTAAAACAGATAAAATTAGATGCTACTCTCATATAGGTGATTTCAATAAATAATAAATTCTTAACATGAAGACAATAATCTTAAGCAGAAAGAAAATGTTGCTCATAAGGTCAAAGTCACTCTAGATTCAGACATGCTATCTTTTTATTCAGACACTGATTACTGAGTGAAAAATTCTCCAGGCCCATTCCTCAACCCTATTTGTTGGTTTCTATGACCACTTCACAGCTCTTTAGGTTCTCTACCCAAAAAAGAAAAATGAGTATGAAACATATTTTTGGAATTATCTTTACCAGCTATACTCCCTCTTGACTTCATAAAATGAGATAGTCTCAGACTTGATACAGAATAATATTTTTGCTTAGCCATTGTCCTTAACCCTGACAATTCCTACATTTCAGTGACCTTGAAAACACAAGCTATAAAATGTCAAGGTTTAAGGTCAGAAGGTCTTAGCTCATGTGACAAGAAAGGCTGACATTCTTATAAATAAAACTGTGGCCTTGGTCACCAAACCTGGCCTTCCTCTCTCCAATCCCTCACCCGTTCTTATCCATTTTATATATCACTACTGGAATATGCTTCCTCAAATACTGCTTTGACCATCTCATGTACTCTATCAAAAGATCTTACAATGGTGAATTTCTGTATTAACGTCAAATGTCTCTCAAATTTCTCAACAAAGAGAGTTTCAACATCTACCTAGCACAAGAGGTGTCCTCAGTTAAACATGCAAATCGATTGGGGGCAAAGACCACTCTTTGCCCCAGTATGTTTCTCTGTCCTCCCTAATGCTTAAACTTTCAGCTGGCAAATAGTCATCTAGAACAGAAACACTTCCCAGCCTCCTTGCAGCTGGTATGCCATGTGATTAAATTCTGGCTAAAGTTAATGGAATGTAAGCAGATGTGTCAGGAGAACCTTCCAGAAACCTTCTTTAAGGCGGTGTGCCCCCTTTGCCCTTTCTTCAATCCTTTCTCCTCCTGCTGCCTGGAATGTGGAGGCTGCCTTTGAACATGAGGATGAGAGCCATACCCTAGGGATGTAGAACAGTTAGCTGGACATGTGGGTGCCTGGGGCCTGGATGGAGCCCAGGTACCACACCAGCCCTAGACTGTAGAGCTAGCTCATTTGTTAAAGACAAACTTCCATCTTGTCTGAGCACAGTCATTTGGGGTTTTTCTGAGCCTAGTTCTAATTAACATGTCACTTAGTTAACAAATACCATGTGCCAGGCACTAAAGTTCTAAGACATAAAAGGCACTAAAAAACAGTTGTGAGCCTCAAGAATCTTAAAATCAAATTAGGGTAACTGTCCTCACATTTATCAAACAATTAGAGCAATATTAAGTGGCCATCTTAAGTGTTCACGAAACAGAAGTCCAGAAAGGTATGAGCATTTAAAAATTAACCTAGGCCTCTTTGGGATAGTTAAAATTTGGATAAACAGGGTAGATAAAGGTGAATAAACTCAAAAGGAGTATTAATGTGAATAAAGCCTTAGTGGCAGAAATGTGTGCAGTGTGCTTGGGGTTAGTGAAGAGATCCATTTGAATAAAACAAAATATGTAAGGTCAGACAGTTAGAATGGACCAAATTATGTACGGCTTGAAAGCCAACACGTTGTGAAGATAACCAGGACCATTGTGAGCATCTGGACAGAAAAATGGCATGATGAATGTGCCAATGGGGCTGTTATCACTGGGCCTGGGAAACTGGGGGAAAAACTCAGAGCATAAAAACCTGGATATGCAGGGCACCAGTCTAGGCACCCCGGTGATCTCCACCAGTGTGGAAGCAGCACAGTGTTACACCTCTGAGCCCCATCTCTTCCCGTCGACTCATCACAAGCTCCAGCCTTGATAATAAATTTTCCACCTTGTCTGTGAGCCCTGGCATCAAAAGCATAAATCTGAGCTGGAGATCCTGGTTCGAACAGGTTGGTTGAAGATTAGGATCCCAGAACTTTAGAGTTTAAAAGGACTTCCAGAGATCCAACACTCTAAATTTACACATGGGGAAACTGAGACCCAGAGAAATTAAGCCCAAGGTCACACTGACAGTTTGTGAAAGAAGCAGGACCAAAATCCAGGTCTCTGACTCTTAGCTCAACACCCCGCCCCCCCTTTTTGTAATGTGAAAATTACATGACTATTTTTATATTTCTGAACAAATAATATATCTGACTTTAGACACATAAAGAATGCTTAAAAATAAAGTTTTTGCCTTTTGTGAACTTTGGAGGGGAGGGGAATCTCTCTCCCATCTTCTAAACCTCAAGAAATTTTGCCATCTCCTTGCCTTCCTGGGCCTTACCAATTCAAGACACACACATACACCCCACAACTTCTACATCAGGGCTTATCTGGCTATCAGGTTGTCCCTACAAAAAACCCAACTGGGTATGCAGAACTACACTACAATACTGCAATATCCATCAGGTCATCATTATCTCTCAGGGTTTTCTTAACCAAGCAAAAACCAAATGAAAAAAAACCCTTTTGACCTCAATGCAATGTTATGTGGATCAAAAGTCCACCAATTCTGGAGTTTTAAACAGGATTTTTCATTCCAAGTATTCAGCACTGCCAAAAATGGTAAACAGATTATCCATAAACAAGCAAAAAATTTAAAGAGATTATCTGCAATAGTTAAGTCAAAAATGAAAACAACTGACATGAGTCTGGAGAGTATCCTGGTTATCTACTGCTGCTATAACAGAAATACCACAAAATACCAAACACGGATGGCTTTAACAAAGTGAAATTTATTCTCTCACAGTCTAGTAGGCTAAAAGTCCAAATTCATGGTATCAGCTCCAGTGGAAAGTTTTCTCTCTCTGTCGGCTCTAGAGCAAGGTCATTGTCATCAATCTTCCCCTGGTGGAGTAGCTTCTCAGCACAGGGACCCCAGGTCCAAAGAATGCGCTATTCTCCTGGTACTTGTTTCTTGGTGGTATGAGGTCCCCATGTCTCCCTAGTCACTTCTTTTATATCTCAAAACAAAACAGGCTTAAAATATAATCTAATCTTGTAGATTTGAGTCCCGCCTCATTAACATAACTGCCGCTAGCTAATCCCATCTCATCACATCATAGAGATAGGATTTACAACACATAGGAAAATTACATCAGATGACAAAACGGTGGACAATTACACAATACTGGGAATCACAGCCTAGCTGAGTTGATGCATATTTTTGGGGGACACAACTCAATCCATGACAGAGAGCAAACTGTTTATACAAGATTTAGAAAAAAAAATGACAAGCTAGCTAGACCATATGTTCTCTTTCTATCATTTCTAGATTCCGTTTTCTAAGAAGGCAAAGGGTGACGGCCTCAAAGCTGGTTTGAGGGCATCCCACCTCCATTCTACACTGATGAGGAACTAGCATCTGTGTCTGGGACAGTACTGGGGCCTTGTATACCTTATCTCATTGAATCCTCAGGGATCAGAGGTTCACAAGTACCATCCGAATTATTTCTCCCTATTTTACTTTGAAGTTCATGGGATTAAACTTTTTTTATTATTATTATTGTGGTAAAAAATATATATAACAAAACATTTGCCATTTCAGTATCTTTTTACATGTATAATTCAGTGACATTAAGTACATTCATCATTTGTACAACTATCGCCACTATCTGTTTACAAAGTTTTCTATCAATGAGATGAAACTTTTAATGAGGCCCCTCTATTCATTCACTCAGCTGGCTTGAGGAGATCATTCTTTCACTCAGACATTTGCTGTGTGCCCTGCCAAGCTCTGCATAGGAGAATGCAAGTCATGCAAACCAAAAGAGAAAGGGCCAGGAAGGGCTCACTTGGAAGGCGATGCTCGAATTCTGGTGTTGCAAGGTTCAGGCCAGTTCACCAGATGAACAATGGGAGCACAGCAAGCAAAGGAAGCTGAAATCACAAAGGCCCGGAGACAGAAAACATAATGGCATCTTGGAGGAACTGCAAGAAGCTGTAAATAACAGCGGAGGTCACGCAAGTGAGTTTACGTGGGTAGATGAAGAGTCACATCACCAATGGGAAACTAACCTGGAGAGGTAGGACAGGGGAGAGAGCTCTCTGTAGTTTTTTTGCCTAAGATCTCTTTCACAGCCCAGCCAGAACAACTGTCCAAGGTAACCATTCCTTATGTTAACTTCTAGCTTTCAGTTTCTCTCCTTTCACTCTAGCAGTGGAGAGTAAGTCTGGGGGGAAATAATGACAAATAATGGTACCTAACATGTGCTTCCTATGCATCGGGAATAGTTCTGGACACTATGTGGCAGCCCATTTAAGCCTCACAACAAGCCTAAGAAGGAAGTATTACTATCATGCCCATTTTACAGATACAAAGCTTAAGTACCATGAGATCAAGAGGTTCCCAAGGTTACACAGATAGTTAGGGCAATGCAGGGCATGAACTCAGGTAGTCTGTCTCCAGATCAATCCTCTTAATCACTGTGCATACAAGAAGTAAACCACTTCCCTGAGAAATGCTAACAGACACCTAAGTCCAGATCTTTCTGTGTGTCCCTGAGGCAGAGTCCATCTGGCAGCCCTCACCAGTCCTCCGCTAACACGTATCCAGATGCACATGGGTGACCGCTTCTTCTTCAAGGTTGCTCTTAATATTCAGCTTTACCAGATTTCATATGTATAAAAATGTGTACAGATGTTTAAAAGTTTATTTGATTTTGGTTTTGCAGGGGAGACAATTAGAAAGGAGAATTAAGTATATACCACCTCTCAACTACTTTATCTCATTGAGGGTCTTCCTCTTTTTTGCTGACCCTCTACTTAACTAAGCATGATGTCCTTCTCCAGGGACTGGCCCTCGACGAGATGGGCTGACATAGTGGCTGCAACAATGGCTGCAAACAGCAATGATCGTGAGGATGGCACAGGACTGGGCAGTGTTTCGTTCTGTTGTATATAAGGTCGCTTTGAGTCAAAACTGACTTGACAGCACCTATCAACAACTACTACTTTACAAATAACCCTCTCCCATACCACTTATCAAATGTTAAATTAGACTCTTCACCAGAAACATACTTAGTCCAATCATACTCCAAGCCCCTTCACCTTTGTGAAGCCTCCTTCAAAACCTCCGTCGGCGCTAATATGTACCTTCTTTAAACATTTGGGTTCCCTGTCCTACTCTGTACTCTAGATGCTATGGTTTGTTCTCCAATTTCCACAGCTTCTGTGTCTGGGCAGTATAGCATTATGGAAAAAGCACTAGCTTAGAGTTAGAAGAATCTGAAATTCTAGGTCCAGTTCTGCAACGTCTTAGCTGAGTAACCCAGCTGAGTATTGATCGTTCTGAGCTTCCATTTCTCCATCAGTAAATAGTTCCCGCCTAAACTGCAGTGAAGATTAACTGATATAACTAGTAGAATGCCTGATTTATAGTAAGTTTTCATGTAATATTAATTTCACTTCTCCCTTTCTTCCCCACTCCTATTTTATATCACCACAGAGAACCCTGTATAGTACCTAGTAAGCACCTGGTCCTTGTACATGGGCCTGTTGAAGGCCAATTCTAGCACCAAACCCCAGGGGATCATACTCTCCCCTCCCCCCAATTCATCTCCAAGAAATTTCTATGGATTTAATCAAGTAGCCTGATTCTGCCAGCCGCAGAACAAAATGATGAGAGGGCCAGGCCCACTTCTGAGGGCCAAAGGAGAGGAAACATGGTGAATCTTACCACCAGCATGCTGAAGCTAGCACAGTGCACCTCTTGCTTTGTGACCTAACTCAACCCAATGAACCTCATAGTAAAGCCACCAAAATTGGGGGCCATGGGTTGTAATCTAAAAGAGGTTGTTTATCTACTCTGTCTACAACCCATCAAATGATGAGCTGATGGGCACACCTCACCCTGAGATGAGGGGTGAAAGAAAGGCAGACTGATGGTGGCACCATTTCTATTTTTACTCCCCACCCCCAATACCCAAATAACTGGGCTTCTCTTCCCTTTTATGTATAGTGTTAATAATAATAAATTTGGTTCAAACATGCAGGTGGGGTCAAGGGAGAAATAAAACAGGTTGTCAAGAAATTATGTAAGCACAACATGGATGAAACTGGAGGACATTATGCTGAGATAGTCAATCACAAAAGGACAAATACTGTATGAGACCGCTACTGTAAAAACTTATGAAAAGGTTTACTACAAAAGAAACAATCTTTGATTGTTACAAGGGATGGGAGGGGTGAGGGGAGAAATACTAAACAGACAACAGATAAGTGGTAACTTTGGTGAAGGGTAAGACAGTACACAATACTGGGGAAGTCAGCACAACTTGTACAAGGCAAGGTCATGGAAGCTCCACAGACACTTCCAAACTCCCTGAGGGACCAAATTGCTGGGCAGAGGGCCGTGGGGACCATGGTCTCAGGGAACATCTAGCTCAATTGGCATAACTTGGTTTATAAAGAAAATGCTCTATATTCTACCTTGGTGAGTAGCGTCCGGGGTGTTAAAAGCCTGTGAATAGCCATCTAAGATACTCTACTGGTCTCACCCCCTCAGGAGCAAGGGAGAATGAAGAGAACAAGATACAAGGAAAAGATTAGTCCAAAGGACTAATGGACCACAACTACCATGGCCTCCATGAGACTGTGTCCAGTACAACTAGATGATGCCTAGCTACCAACGACTGCTCTGACTGGGATCACAACAGAGGCCCCGGACAGAGCTGGAGAAAAATGTAGAACAAAATTCTAACTCACAAAAAAAGACTAGACTTACTGGCCTGATAGAGACCGGAGAAACCCCAAGAGTATAGCCCCCGACACCCTTTTAGCTCAGTAATGAAGTCACTCCCAAGGTTCACCCTTCAGCCAAAGATTAGACAGCCCCATAAAACAAAACGAGACTAATGGGGCACATCAGACCAGGCACAAGGACTAGACAGCAGGAAGGGACAGGAAAGCTGGTAATAGGGAAAACAAGTTCAAGAAGGGAGAATGTTGATGTGTCGTGGGGTTGTGAACCAATGCCATAAACAATATGTGTACTAACTGTTAAATGAGAAACTATTTGTTTTGTAAACCTTCATCTAAAGTACAATAAAAAAAAAATTTAAAAAGAAATTATGCAAGCACAACTGGACCAAAGCAAAAGCTAAGGCGTTTCCTGGACACATCCAAATACTTTGAGGGATAGAGTGGCTGGGGCATGCGCACCATAGTTTCTGGGGAAATCTAGGTCAACTGGCATAACAAAGTTTATGAAGAAAATGTTTTGCATCCCACTTTGATGATGGTGTCTGAGATCTTAAAAGCTTGAGAGCAGCCATCTAAGATACATCAATTGGTCTCATCTGACTTGGAGCTAAAGAGAATGAAGCACACCAAACACACAAGAAAAATATTAGCCCAAGAGACAAAAGGGCCACACAAACCAGAGACTCCACCAGCCTGAGACCAGAAGAACTAGATAGTACTCGGCTACCACCAATGACCTCCCCGAAAGGGAACACAACAGAGTCCCGGACAGAGTGGGAGACAAGGGCAGAGCAGAACTCAAATTCACATAAAAAGACCAGACTTAATGATCTGACAGAGACTGGAGGAACCCCCAAAACTATGGCTCCCGGACACTCTGTTAACCTAGAACTAAAACCATTCCCAAAGCCCACTCTTCAGACAAAGATTAAACTGGACCATAAAACAAAAAGGAACACACTTGAGGGTGTGCTTCTTAGTTCAATCAGATACACGAGACCAAATGCGCGGCTCCTGTCCAGAGGCAGCATGAGAAGGCAGGAAGGGGCAGGAACTGGTTGAACAGACACAGGGAACCCGGGGTGGAAAGGGGAAAGTGTGCTGTCACAATGTGGGGATTGCAACTAATGTCACAAACCAATATGTGTATAAATTTTTGTATGAGAAATTAACTTGAGCTGAATACTTTCACCTAAAGCACAATAAATAAAAAGAAATTACGCAAGCTAGTCCAAAAGCCATACTGCATCAATTTTCTAATATTTTACTTATAAACATTTAGTTATTCATTAATTAAATAAATGTTTTTGGAGTCCTTTCTATGTGCCAGCATTGTTCTAGGAGCTGGGATACACCAGTGAATAATCCAGAGAAAAATTCCTATATTCGTTAACATACATTTTAGTGGAAGGAGACAGATAAGCAATACACATAATCAATCAGGAAATTATACAGTATGTTAAAAGAAAAACTAGAGTGGGGTAATGGGGCTCAGGAGTGCAGGGGGCTACGGGGGTGGTCAGGATAGACCTTGTTGAGAAGGTGATCATTTTAAATAGGGTGGTCAGGAGAGGCCTTGTTGAGAAGGTGATAATTTAGTAAATACTCGAATGAGGTGAAGGAATGAGCCATGCTGGTATCTGGGGAAGAACATTCCAGTGCAAAGGACTCAAGGTGGGAAAATATCTGGTGTGTTCAAAGAAGAGCAAGGGCATCAGTACGGCTGAAGCAGAATGAGCCAGGAGGAAGACGACAGGAATAAAATCATCAGAGACGTAACTAGAAACCAAATGACACAGGACCTTGGAACCACTGTACAGACTTTGGCTTTAACCATTAAAGAGATGGGGAACCACTGAAGTTTGTTTTTTGTTTTTTAACTCTTTATAGTAAAATAGTTATAGACTCAAGAACTTACAAAAAATAGTACACAGAGATTTCGCGTACCCATTACCCAGCTTCCCCCAATGGAAGACATCTTACATAACTATACAACTATACTGCATTATCAAAACCAGGAAACTGATTGTCACAATTAACTAGACTACAGATGCTGATGTCATCATTTTTGCACACACTTGTTTTATGTTTGTTCTAGTATGTCTTTGCATACTGCTCTATCATTTTTTATCACATGTAGAGATGTGTATAACACAGAACTGTTCGATTATCGCAAAGAACTTCCTCCTGCTGCCCCTTTATAGTCACACCTTTCCCCTCCTCTTCCCTAACCCCTGGCAACCACTGATCTGTTCTCCATCTCTATCATTTTGTCATTTCAAGAATGTTATTTAAATGGAATCATATTGTATGTAATCTTTTAAGAGTGTCTTTTTTCACTTAGCGTAATACCAAGATCCATTCAAGTTGTGTCCTTTTTATTGCTGAGTGGCTTTTCACATCTGGGTGATGGGTACACAGAATCTCTACAAGGATGTACACACTGTTTGTTTAACCATTCACCCATTGAAAGATATCTGAGTTGTTTCAAGTTTTTGGCTATCACAAATAAAGCTGTTAGGAAATTTGTATCCAGGTTTTTGTGTACACGTAAGTTTTCATTTCTGTAGGATAAATGTCCAGGAGTACAATTGCTGGGTTGTAAGGTAAGCATATGTTTAAACTTTAAAAACAGGCTGATTTCCAGAGGGACTGTACCATTTTACTTTCCTACCAGCAATGTGTGGAAATATAGTTTCTCTGCATCCTCACCACAATTTGGTATTACCAATATTTTTTATTTTAGCTATTCTAACAGATGTATAGTGGTATCTCACTGTAGTTTTAATTGGTATTTCCCTAGTGGCTAATGATGTTGAACATCTTGTGTTTATTTGTCTCATACACATATCTTTTTTTATGAAATGTGTGCTCAAGTCTTTTGCCAATTTTCTATTCAGATTGTTGTTTTCTTACTGTTGAGTTTAGAAAGATCTTTGTCAGATATGTGATTTGCAAAAATCATCTTCCAGTTGGTAGCTTCCCTTTTCACTTGCTTAATAGAGTCTTTGAAAGAACAAATGTTTTGATTTTTATAAAGTTCAATTTATACGTTTTTCTCTTATATAGATCACGCTTTTGGTGTCATGTCTAAGAACTCTTTGCCTAATCCTAAACCTCTTTTAAAAGTTTTACATTTTATACTTAAATCTATGATCCATTCTGAGTTAATTTTTGTAGACAGTATGAGGAATCTGGGGAGAGGAGCAGGCAGGAGATCAACTGAAGCCATTCTGGGATTTCTAGAAGAGCAGTGACCTCATATACTGCCATTTAGAACAATTCCTCCAAGGGCAGTTATTAAAGAAGGCTCTTCCAAAACAGCAGCAACATTTAATCTCTTCATGCATATTCAAGATATTGTTTCAATATGTAAACAATCTCCCTCCTAAACAAAACCACCCTGATTCTCAAAGCCATGCCAGATACCATAAACTGAAGTCCTGAAGGCTCTATCAGAGCTCTCTTTACTGAAAACCTCCTCTATGAGAAACTGGAATGGCTATCCTTTTCCTTTGTCTTTCAGACAGCAACATGGTAAAACTACAATACATGGAGAAAAAGGTACACTTTTGCTTTTACCTTCCAAGGATTTTCTTTTTGTTCAAAACTTCCAATTCAAAACTTCTCTTTGCTTTTTCTCCCGGGTTCCTAGCATGTTACTTAGTAAAAGAACACAGGTAGCCAATAAATACACTTAAGTTTATATCACAAGTTCAAAGGTAATAGGAAAGAAACAGGGAGAGAACAGCTTTTAAGCCATAGCTATTTAAATTCTCATTTAAGTCTGCTGTCACCTTAGGCCACTTTCCTGAAAGCTCTGAAATCTTGGACAACTTAATGTGTTAGTGCTGACCATCACGGCTAATTTTCCTACAGGACAGATGTGGTATTACTTGCAACAGCTGAACTTTCAAGAGAATTTCCAAGCTAAAGGGGCTAAAAATTATTTTCAATACATTTTCCTTCTGATAAAAAGTAAACAAACAATTCAAGAGAAGAGGCAAGTAATCACAATCAAGTTTCTCAGTTACTCAAAAGAAGCAAGAACCGGGAAAACAAAATTTTCACTGGTCTGTTAGTTAGCACTTGTGAGTGGTCACTGGTAACAACAGCTCCCGGGCACTTTGGTAACGTATCAAAAATGCATAGGGTGTATATCTTTTCACCCACCAATCCCAGGAATAAAGACATACCACAAGGAGATAATCACACAGATGAGAAAGTAAACAACAAAACGTGCAAAAAGAAAGGAATGGTTACATGTACTATGATATATCCATACAATAAAGAGGCAGCCATGAAAATATGACTTACTGACATGGAATAGTACCCTCAACATATAGTTAAGGGGGGGGGCGATTACAAAACAGCACGTAGAGTATATTATCGTTTACGTAAAATACATACATGTACAAGGGTGTATGCTGTAGAGCTGTCTGAATAAATGGCCACCAACTCCCACTCATCATATGCGTTCACAGACGTTACCTCTGGGTGGTAGAATTCTGGAAGGTTTTTATCTTTTTCTTTCTACTTCTCTACATTGTTCGATTATTTACAATAATCATGTATTATTTTCCCTCAAAACAAAAAAGTTGTATTTTCATTTCAAGTAACTGTCCCTCAGTGTTCTGCAATCATTAACTCTGATAATAATATAATCATATACAACTCAAAACCAAACTCTGCCATCGAGTTCATTCCAACTTATAGGGACCCTATGTGGCAGGACTCATTTCATGAATATAAATTCAAAAACTAGGACTCAGGATTGACACAGAAATCTCGTTCAAAACAGGCAGGCAGTAAAGCTCATAATCTCAGAGGTGAGTATCAGCCAGTAAGTAAACACCTGCTGCTATTTAAATTGCCGTTAATTGTGAGGCAGGGTTCTCTCAGATTTCTACCCCTCCTCCTGAACAACAAAACAGCTTTATGTGCCCATTATTTCAGGAAAAGAAAGCTCCCATTGCACAGCAACTTAGAAATGTAAACCTATGTTCTTGACTGGAAGGTTATAATTTATATGATACTCTCCCATTTCAACATCACTTGCCAGATTTACACCTTCACCTAAAAACTCACAGTAAGCACACAGCTACATAGGACGGTACAGAAAGAAAACTCCTACCTAGCCTTGACCCCTACTGCTGCAGTTTAAAAATGAGTTTAATAGCTAGCATTTACCATGCACATACCATATACTTGATACAGAATGATGACTATTTTGCCCTCGTAACAACCCTGTGAAGTAGGCACTATCATCAACCTCCCACTTTACAGAGAATCTGAGTATGGCTCCCTTCCAACCACCACACATATATTTTCTCAACATGAATGTAGATATGCATACAAATCTATGACATTCAGGAAGAAAGTAAAAATAATCAGCCATGAAATATCTTATCGTACACACAGACTGATGAATTCATAGTATATGGAGATCCATCCCATAACAACAGAGGAGGCCAAGTTCATTTTAGAGGTGGTTGTTATTGTGTGCATAGCGACCCTATAGGACAGAGTAGAACTGCTCCACAGGGTATCCTAGGTTGTAATCTTTATGGGAACAGATCACCAGGTCTTTTCTCCCTCAGAGCAGCTGGTAGGTTCGAACTGCCGACCTTTTGTTTAGAGGTAGGAAAGTAAAAAAAACAAAAACAAAAACAAAAAACCAAGCTTTCATACTAAGGTAAACTAGGGAAAATAGAATACTCTTTAGTTAACATGCCAAGGCTTCATTCCACTTCTGGAGTTGTTTACTGATGGGAGGGGGCCGGGAAAGCGGGGAGAGAGACAGAGATACTCTAGGCTCATTCCTGTTTTAAAAGTAGGCATGAGATAAAGAGCTCTGGCTTAACGAAATAATGAAAACACAGGGGATCTAGGAAAAAGTACAACTATCTGGCAGAGCATCCTGCTGAAAATCTCTGAATTAGACAATGTGCATTTATTTCAGACATCACTCAAATGGGCACAGGAAGCCACCCATGAGGAATTCTAGACCAGCTGTATAAACCAGAGAGGCCCAGAAAGCAGAATCAGAGGGTGGAAATCCGAGGGGCAGGGCACTAGAACTAAGCCATAAACAGGCAGAGAGAGTAAAAGCAAATGATAAAAATGGCAAATGGAAGGAACATCCATAAAAAGAACACCCAAGATGTGCTGGGAAGGTAGAGCAGAGTCAATGACACCTCCAGGTGGCCTCATTTCCTCAAAGTTCTCAACCAGCTCTAAGAGCACGTGGGCAGACAAGTGAAAGTACGAGCTCTCCCAACTTCTAAAGAAAAGCCCTCCAACCCGTTACAGTCAACATAGCCAAAGCAAAACCACTGTTTCCTCCTCGTTGATGACATCCTTCTAGCCATTCCAATTTCAACGTGTCAGCCATCTTCCTCTTTGACCTTAATCTTCATTGTTCTGTGGTATATAAAAACATTTTGTGAACCAGTCTCCTTTCCATTCCTGCTATCACTGCCCTTTTTAGGCCCTATTTACTACTTCCCCGGACAATTCCTAAAAGCCTCAGACCTCTCCTCTTGAGTCCACTATGTAACTATGGAACTACACTCCGCTGCACCTAAGAGTCCACAGCACAGTGTCCGTGTTATTAACGGCTTCCTCTGATGGAAGCTTCTGAGAACAGAAACGACATCTCTCCCTGTGGTTCCACAGTTGCCTGTGTGAGACACGTACTAGAAGAACTCAAACAGACGCGGGATCATCTGATAAAAAGGGAGGGAGCAACTACCAGAAAGCAGAGATGTCCCAAACTCAAACCAGGTGTAGGTCAATATAGCGAGCATTTTATCAAGTGCCAACTAAGAAAGGAGCCCTGGTGGCACAGTGGTTAAGAGCTTGGCTGCTAGCCAAAAGGTCGGCAGTTTAAATCCACCAACTGCTCCTTGGAAACCCTATGGGACAGTTCTACTCTGTCCTACAGGGCTGCTATGAGTCAGAACCGACTCGATGGCAACGGGTTTGGTTAATTAAGAAAAACTGAATGCACAGGAAATGCTGTACAAACTGTGCTTTTATCACACTATAATATTACTTTTTAGTTATCTCTCTATAAGTACTAGTTATCAAATGTTAGTCAAGCATTTATGATTAGAAAATAAAACTCATTTCATTTCAGTTTACTTAAAAGGCATTCTCCCTAAGCTACTTTCAAAGAGGGGGTATTAAAAACTTTGAGAAAGTAAGAATAAAAGAATCTGTTTTCAGCTAATTTATCCACTGACCAGCTTTTTTGTATCCTTTCCAGTTTTACACAATCCCCTCCTTCGTGCCTCTTCAGGATGAAATGGCAAAAGCAAATAGTTTACAATAAATTTTAATAATAATTTCCTTCTGAGAAGCTGGCCCTTAAACGTTATGCATGGTACCATTTAGGGCAGTGAATTCTCAACCAGGAGCAATTCTGCCCCCAGGGGACATTTGGCAATGTCTGGAAACATATTTGGTTACTACAAGGGGGGAGGTGCTACTGACATCTAGTGGGTAGAGGCCAGGGATACTACTAAACATTCTACACTGTACAGGGCAACCCACATGGCAAAGATTTATCTGGCCCCAAATCCCAACGTTGAGAAACCCTGTTTTAGAAGTAGGTAGAAGGTAAGTTGGGATGGTTAAAAAAAAAAAAAAAAGAAACAGAAGAAGAAAGGTAAATGTTCCATAGTGTAAAATATACCATTCTTGTGTAAATGTTACTCTTTTTTTTACAGACACAAATACACAAAGTACACACTGGTACCTTAAAATCCCAGAATTACATATACCATGGGGTAGAGACGTAGTTGTAAGTAGACACTTAAGAGTCCATTAGGCCTGATGTTATCTTTCAGAGTTGTTATCTCAAGAAACTCTAAAGGCAAATAAGCTCTCTGGTTCCATGAGAGTTTGTGGGAAACACACACTGAACAAAATCAGTACAGCCAAAGGGAACAGGACAGGGCAAATCTGATTCCCTACTATGAACCACTTGTCACGAATCAGAACAGTTTATCTTCTGGCACTCCATCAAATGACAAGTTAAGAGTAATCTATCTTACTAATAAACATCAACTCCAACTTATTTGTAAATAGTTGTTAACAGACTCAAAAACAAGTCCCTTGATAGAAACTGTGATGCAGGCTAAGATCAGGTCTCTATTTTTGTTTTTTCTCCCCTCAAACTATGATAATAATTCCCATCAAAAAACGTTCTCATTAATTGGGGGGTAAAGGAAGGAGGGGGTGAGTGTTGTCTAAGATTTAAGATTCAAACCCCGTGAAGTGATAAAACACATCCAGAGGCAGCAAAAACAATTATCAGAAAAGTGCCTTAGAGTTCACAGCAAAAATTATAATCTACTTTGAAAGATCTCATCAAAGGAACGTTCTCCTTAAAGTTCAAGGGAGGTTATTTTACAACGTCCAAAGCGGCTGGAAGATCAAGTCCTGCTCACAGAGTAGGAAACTCTCTTCCTCTCTCCCCTCCAGCTTCCTCACAGCCCACGCCGCGTAGCAGATCCCAGCCCAGGAGTAGGGAAGTGCCCCTCACCACCAGGTGGATAAGAACTCGGTGCGGTGGAGACTAACTGCGCTCCTTCCAGGTGCTCGGTGAGCGACCGCAGGGGCAGCGGTGTGGACACAGTCAGACCTCCAAGAGCTCCGCGCGAGGGGGCCCGCCCCGGGTCGGTTTAGGAACCCGCTTCTCCAGGTGGAGACCCCTTGGCTTCGGATCCAGAGGAAGGATGGGGAAGTCTTTCCACTGCTGCACCACGCTGCTCCCGCTCCAAGGGAGGCAGCTCCCATCCCCGCCCTCCCGGGGCTGTGCGCCCCTCGCTTGTCCCCGGCTGTGCACCCCGGCCTATCCTCGTGCGCCTCCGCGTCCACGTACCTCGTCCAGGAACTTGGTCACGTCGTAGACTTTGTGGTGCAGGATGACCCAGGTGCTCTTGGCGTGGTTGTGCTTCTTGATCTCGTCTAGGGTGTAGTACTTCACGGCCTTGTCCGACGGCTCAGCCATCTCGAAAATGCGAACCCGCGCCCCCACACGCACCAACCTCCGCGCACAACAGAGTTACTCAGCCACTCCGGCCGGACACCCCGCGCCCCTCTCCGGAAAAGGCGCAGTGGCCGCGTGGAGCGGGGCGGCCGGGGGCAGAGCCCGCGCTGATTGGTCGCGCCGCTTGCCAGTGGAGGGCGCCCCGCCCCTCGGGCACGCCCCGTCCCAACCTGCGCTGGCGGCTGATTGGCTGCGGCCGGGGGCGGGGCATGCCGGAGGCGGGGCATGCCGGAGGTTACGCAGCTGCCGGAGAGAGCGGATGAAACGGCTCGCGCGGCTGCCGGCGGAGGGCTAGGGCTCTAAGGCTTGGCCGCGTTTGCCAATTAGTTTGACGCGGAAGAAAAAGGGCGGGGCAGGGGCGGCCCGAGCAAAGCGCGTGGTGCTGAAGTCCACCTGGTGATGGGCCACCTCGGCCTGTAACCGCGGCGGCGTGTCCCAAACAAGTCCATCCGGTCGTGCTCCGACCTTACTGTGCAGCCAAATGAGTTACACTCCAAGTGCCAAAAAAAACGGGCACGGTGGGTAAGCGCTTAGCATACACATAAAACACAAGAGGGCATCCTGGGCTAAAACTACAGAGTACGTTATAAAACAATTTCATAAGTCAAGCTCTATGAAACAAATGTGTTACCCAAAATAACCTTTTATAAAGTACACTTTTACTAATTTTGCTTATCTGCCTTCCACCCGGGCTTTGGGCTGCCTAGTTCTTGCAGGAAAAAAATAGGACATTTGAAATTTTTTTTTATATAAAAATCAAAAACTACCAAATTATTCCTGTAACTCTGAGGTAGCTTCTCCGCTGTTGACCACTTACTAGGCAAGCATTTATGTATTAGTTATGTATCTTGTCTCAATAGTATATTGTTTAGGGTAAATCATAAATTATCTCCATCATTTGACTTCATTATTAACAGCAGTTGGAATAGTCTGGAAGAATACCTCCCCAGCCAGGCACTCTCTTCCTCTCCTTACAAGATAAACTATCACACATGAAAAATTACCAATGAAAAAAAAGAATTATCTGTGTGAGATCAAATTGACAACAGCAACTCAAAGGGTTTGATGGGAAGCCTAGGGGGCAGTGAGTTGAAGATAATGGTGATGGAATACTTTGGAAAAGGATAGTGAGAATAGCAGCACAACTGGAAGAATGTAATTAATGTCACTGAATTGTACAGGTAGAAATTTTTGAAATAGTGTATCTTTGGCTATGTATATTTTCACAAAAAAAAAAGGTCAAGAAGGGAGAGCGGTGACATGTCGTGCGGTTGTTAACCAATGTCATAACACAATATGTGCACTGACTGTTTAATGAGAAACTGTTCTGTAAACCTTCATCTAAAGTACAATTTTTTTTTTTTTATTATTACAAATGTTTGGAAAAAATCAGGAAAAATTCCAGCCTATTAAGTCATTAGGGAGGCTGTTATATGCAACCTAACACCTCAAGGGATTTGGTTCCTTGGGTTGCAGGTTTAGGGTCAAGGTTTCATGGGACATTCCAGTTAATTAGCCTAATAACGTGTGTCGTGCTTCAGTTCTATCTCCTAGTTACTGTGTAGTGCCTGGGGTCTTAAAAGCTTGCAAGCAGCCATCCAAAGCACAACAATTGGTCTCTATTTGCAAGAGAGAAAGGAGAAAGGATGTGGAATGTGTGGCTAATTGTCTCCATAAACAATTACCTCCTTTGCCATGAGACCAGAAGAATGGATGGTGCCCAGCTACCATTACTGAACATTATGATCAAAGATTCCATAGAAGAATCCTGAGGAAAAGGGGGAAAATGCACAACAGAACTTCAAATTCTCATGGACTCCAGACTTTCTGGAGCCATGGAGGATGGATGAACCCCTGAAACTATTGCCCTGAGATAATCTTGAAACTTTATACCAAAAATATCCCCTGAAGTCTTAAAACCAAGCAATAATTTAGTTTAACTAGTAAAAAATGTCTGCCTTGAGCATTATGCTTTTTTAAGAACTATCTATATGGGATTAAATTGACAACAGCAACTGGAAAGGTTAGAGAGGAAGCTCTGGGCGGTGAGTTTTTGTTAACAGTGGAAAAGGAGGGTGAGAATGGTTGCACAACACAGAATGTAATCAATGTCACTGAATTGTACATGTAGAAACTTGAATTGGTATCTGTTTTGCTGTGTATATTCTTAACAACCAAATAAATAAAATTTAGAAAAAAAAAAAAAAAAGCCATTAGATACGTTGCTATTAAGGCCCTTTACAGCAATGGTAGTTAATTGCAAAAAGAACTGCACAACAGGTTACACATGTATGTCACCCTCCCAGGTGACTCAGCACAATTCTAGCACATATTAGGTGCACGATGAATGTTAGTTCCCTTTTCTCCCAGCTTACATCCTCCATAGGATAAATGGCCATGGAGAAGAAAGCATCTTTTGAAGCATTCCAAATATTTATTTATTTTTTTACTTTCTCTCTTTTTCATGTTAAGCAAGCATTTGCAAGTTTTAACACTGGTTTCAGAGGTATTTCTAAGGACTTGGTGGCACAGTGGTTAAGAGCTCAGCTGCTAAACAAAAAGTCAGCAGTTTGAATCCATCAGCAACTCCTTAGAAACCCTATGGAGCAGTCCTACTCTTCACCAACTCAATGGCAACAGGTTTAAGTAGTGTTAACAACAAAATAACGTAAGTTATTTGCGCTATAAAACTAACCAGTTGTGGTTCATGTATAATATATAAGTATTTGATTACATGTCAACAAAAACATAATGTAGAAATGATTTCTAAGAAAGTTCTATACTTTGTAAACATTTTATTTTTAAATAATTATATTGTAGATTCAGAGTAAGTTACAAAGATAGCAGAGAGGTATACCCTTCACCCAGTTTGCCCAATGGTTACATCTTATGTAACTGTAGTATAATATCAAAACCAGGAAACTGACATTGTTCCAATGTGTGTGTATAGTTATGTTATTTTATCACATATGTAGATTTGTGCAACCACTACCAATCAAGCTACAGAGCTTTCCATCAGCACAGAGAACTCCCTTGTGCTGCCTCTTTATAGTCACCCACAACCCCACTATCCCTAACCTCTGGCAACTACTAATCTCTTTTCCATCTCTATAATGTTGTCATTTTGAGAGTGTTTTATAAATGGAATTATGCAGTATGTAACCTTTTGAGATTGACCTTTTTTCACTTAGCATAGTGCCCTTGAGCCCTGGTGGCAAAGTGGTTAAGACCTCGGCTGCTAACCAAAAGGTTGACTGTTTGAACTCCCCAGCTGCTCCACAGGAGAAAGATGTGGCGGTCTGCTTCCATAAAGATTTATAGCCTGGGAAACACTGTGAGGCAGTTCTACTCTGTCCTACAGGGTTGTTATGAGTCAGAATGGACTTGATGGTAATGGGGTTTAGTATGGGGTCAGCCAAAATGCCCATGAGAAGCAAGGATGGCAAGACTTCGTCCCACATACTTTGGACATGTTATCAGGAGGGACCAGTCCCTAGAGAAGGACATCATGACTGGTAAAGTAGAAGGTCAGAAAAAAAGAGGAAGACCCTCAACAACTTAGATTGATACAGTGGCTGCAACAATGGGCTCAAGCATAACAACAATTTTAAGAATGGTGCAGGACCAGGCAGTGTTTTGTTCTGTTTACATAGGGTCGTTATGAGTCAGAACTGACTCATCAGCACCTAACAAAAATGCTATTGCTAATATTTTGTTAAGAATTTTTGCATCTGTATTCATGAGAGATACTGGTGTGTAGTTTTCTTTTTTAACACTGTTATGTATATAGTAACAGAAATACCGGCTGATTTGGGAAATCATCCCTCGTCTTCTATTTTCTGGAAGAGACTGTGTAGAATTGGTGTTAATTCTTCTTTAAAGGTTTGGTAGAATTTTCCAGTCAAACTAGTGGGCCTGGAGAATTCTTTTTCAGGAGTTTTTTAACTATGAATTCAATTGCCTTAATAGTTATTAAAAAAAAAAAAAAAAACCTAAAACCCTTTGCTTCAAGTCGATTCCAACTCATAGCAACCCTAGAGGACAGAGTAGAACTGCCCCACAGGGTTTCCAACTAGTGGCTGGTGGATTTGAACTGCCGACCTTTTGGTTAGCAGCCAAGTTAACCACTGCACCACCAGTGCTCCTTAATAGTTATAGGGCTATTCAAATTATTTGTTTCATATTGGGTGAGTCATGGTAGTTTGTACTTTTTAAGGAATTGGTCCATTTCATCTAACTTGTCAAATTTCATATGTATAGAGTTGTTGGTAGTATTCCATTATGATCCTTTTGATGTCTACGGGGTCTGTAGTATCCCTTGCTTAATTCGTGATATTAATTTGTGACTTCCCTTTTTTTCTTTGCCTGATTTGCTAGAGATATGTCAACTGTATTGAACTTTTCAAAGAACGAGCTTTTTGTTTATCGACTTTTCTCTATTGTACTGCTTTTTTTCAATTTCACTGATGTCTGCTGTTATCTTTATTATTTCCTTCCCTCTGCTTGCTTTGGGTTTATTTTCCTCTTCTTTTTCCAACTTCCTGAGGTCCAGTTTAGATTACTGATCTGAGATTTTTCCTTTTTTCTAATGCATGCACTCAGTGCTAGGAATTTCCTATCCTTAAAAAAAAGTAAACCAGATGATGCTATTTCCCTAAAAGTTATCAGGACTGCCAAATCTCCCCCATAACTTCTAGCAGAGCAATCAGTTTCCTGAGTGGGTGACTACCTCTATATCCAATATCAGGGTAGCTTCAGATTTTAGTCCTAGTTCCAAAGAACTCCAGAAGTGGATAAAAGCAAAACTTTGGCACCAGTTACCTGGATCCTAACCCTGGTTTTGTGACATCAGATGCATAACTCTGAGCTAGTCAGTTAACTGTTCTAAGTCACTTGCTTATAAAATGCTTAGCACAGTGCTGGCATATAGAAAGAAATTAATACATTTTAGCTAGTACTATTATTAATACTCAACAAGCCTTCCTTATTCCAAAATACAGGTATAGCAAAGAAATATCCTATCTGGCAGGTGCATCAACGTAAACTAGTAAATCTAGGCAAATTTAAAGACAAATAAACCTGAGAAATTGAAGGAACACAAATATTTACAAACCTCCTCCTGAATTCCTTACAGCAATGAAGTTTATATAAACACTTAGAAAGCCAACTCTACTCCTAAAGTTACTCAGGCAAAAATATACTGTAAAAATCACCCAGCCTGCTCTTCCACTCTAAGACAAAAGTAATCAAACAATGTTACATTTTTTATTTATTTTACAAATTCTATCTACCTCTCACGCAGAGCGCTTAAGCAGCTCTCTTCTGACAATAGACCAATAGCTATCCCAACCCTAAAGGCTGGCTCCCTCAGAAAATGGGCAAGGCCTGGACAGTTTCACTGGAGAATTCTACCAAACTTTCAGAGAAGAGTTAACACCACTACGCTAAAGGTATTTCAGCGCACAGAAAAGGATGGAATTCTCCCAAACTCATTCTATGAAGCCAGCATAACCCTGATACCAAAACCAAGTAAAGACACCACAAAAAAAGAAAACTACAGACCAGTATCCCTCATGAACATTGATGCAAAAATCCTCAACAAAATTCTAGCCAATAGAATCCAACATCCCCTGCCACTACCCCAGCCCCACGTGCATTCTCCTCTGAGCACCTATCACAATCCCTCGTGACGTTGAGTGGCAAAAGGATCATGAATAAATAAGAGTCCCCTAAAAAAAAAAAGCATTCAACAATATAGCAAAAAAATAATTCACCATGATCAAGTGGGATTTATACCAGGTATGCAGGGATGGTTCAACATTAGAAAAACAATGTAATCCATCACATAAATAGAACAAAAGACAAGAAACACATGATCTTATCAATTGATGCCGAAAAGTCATTTGACAAAGTCCAACACCCATTCATGATAAAAACTCTCAGCAAAATAGGAATAGAAGGGAAATTCCTCAACATAATTAAAGGCATTTGTATAAAGCCAATAACCAACATCATCCTAAATGGAGAGAGTTTGAAATCATTCCCCTCGAGAACAGGAACCAGACAAGGATACCCTTTATCACCACTCTTATTCAACATTGTACCAGAGGTCCTAGCCAGAGCAATTAGACTAGAAAAAGAAACAAAGGGCATCCAAATTGGTAGGGAAGAAGTAAAGTATCTCTATTTGCAGATAATATGATCTTATACACAGAAAACCCCAAAGAATCCACAAGAAAACTACTGGAATAGAAGATTTCAGCAAAGTATCAGGATACAAGATAAACATACAAAAATCAGTTGGATTCCTCTACACCAACAAAGAGAACTTTGAAGAGAAAATCACCAAATCAATACCATTTACAATAGCCCCCAAGAAGATAAAATACTTAGGAATAAATCTAACCAAAGACATAAAAGACCTATACAATGAAAACTACAAAACTACACAAGAAACCAAAAGAAACCTCTGTAAGTGGAAAAACATACCTTACTCATGGATAGGAAGACTCAACATTGTGAAAATGTCAATTCTACCCAAAGCAATCTACAGATACAGTGCAATCCTGATCCAAATTCCAACAGCATTTTTTAATGAGATGGAGAAACAAATCACCAACTTCACACGGAAAAGGAAGAGGCCCTGGATAAGTAAAGTGTTACTAAAGAAGAACAAAGTGGGAGGCCTCACACTGTCTGATTTTAGAACCTATTATACTGCCACAGTAGTCAAAACAGCTTGGTACTGGTACAGCAACAGATATGTAGACCAATGGAACAGAATTGAGAATTCAGACATGAACTCATCCACCTGTGAGCAGCTGATATTTGACAAAGGCCCAAAATCCATTAATTGGGGACAGTCTCTTTAACAAATGGTGCTGGCATAACTGGATATCCATCTGCAAAAAACTGAAGACCCATACCTCACACCACACAAAAAAACTAACTCAAAATGGATCAAAGACCTAAATATAAAATCACAAACGATAAAGATCATGGAAGAAAAAATACGGACAATGCTATGAGCCCTAATACATGGCATAAACAGAATATAAACCATAAGTAACAATGCACAAACACCAGAAAAGAAACTAAATAACTGGGAGCTCCTAAAAATCAAACACTTATGCTCATCAAAAGACTTCACCAAAAGAGTAAAAAGACAATCTACAGACTGGGAAAAATTTTTGGTTACAACAAATCCAATCAGCATCTAATCTCTAAAATCTACAAGATACTGCAAAACTTCAACAACAAAAAGACAAATAACCCAATTAAAAAATAGGCAAAGGATATGAACAGGCACTTCGCCAAAGAAGACATTCAGGCGGCTAACAGACATATGAGGAAATGCTCACAGTCATTAGCCATTAGAGAAATGCAAATCAAAACTACAATGACATACCATCTCATCCCAACAAGGCTAGCATTAATCCAAAAAACACCAAATAATAAATGTTGGAGAGGTTGTTGAGAGACTGAAACACTTATACACTGTTGGTGGGAATGTAAAATGGTACAACCACTTTGGAAATCTATTTAGCACTTCCTTAAAAAGCTAGAAATAGATGTACCATACGATCCAGCAATCCCACTCCTTGGAATATATCCTAGAGAAATAAGAGCCATTACACAAATAGATATATGCACACCTATGTTCACTGCAGCACTGTTCATGATAGCAAAAAGATGGAAACAACGTACGTGCCCATCAACAGACGAACAGATAAAGTCTGGTATATTCACACAATAGAATACTACGTAACAATAAAGAACAACAATGAATCTGTGAAACATAACATGGAGGAAACTGGAAAGCATTATGCTGAGTGAATTTAGTCAGTCACAAAAGGGCAAATATTGTAGAAAACCACTATTATAAGAACTCGAAAAAAGGTTTAAACACAGAATAAAACATTCTTTGATGGTTATGAGGGTGGGGAGGGAGGGTGAGGGTTATTCACTAACTAGATAGTAGACAAGAATTATCTTAGGTGAAGGGAAGGACAGCACACACTACAGGGGAAGTCAGCACAACCGGACTAAACCAAAG
>NW_004444119.1:2835229-2852453 GCF_000243295.1 Trichechus manatus latirostris | reverse complement strand
ACTACAGGGGAAGTCAGCACAACCGGACTAAACCAAAGCTAAGAAGTTTCCTGAATACAACCAAACACTTCGAGGGACAGAGTAGCAGGGGTGGGGGTCTGGGGACCATGGTTTCAGGGGACATCCAGGTCAACTGGCATAACAAAGTTTATTAAGAAAATGTTCTGCATCCCACTTTGGTGAGTGGTGCCTGGGGTCTTAAAAGCTAGGTGCAGCCATCTAAGATGCATCAATTGGTCCCAACCCACCTGGAGCATAGGAGAATGAAGAACACCAAAGACACAAAGGAAGTATTAGCCCAAGAGTCAGAAAGGGCCACATAAACCAGAGACTTCATCAGCCTGAGACTAGAAGAACTAGATGGTACCTGGCTACCACCAGTGACCACCCTGACAGGGAACATAACAGAGAGTCCCTGACAGAGCAGGAGAAAAGTGGGGTGCAGAACTCAAATTCTGGTAAAAAGACCACACTTAATGGTTTGACTGAGACTGGAGAGACCCCGGAAGACATGGTCCCTGAACTTTCTGTTAGCCCAAAACTAAAATCTTTCCCGAGGCCAATTCTTCAGACAAAGATTAGACTGCACTGTGGGACATAAAATGATACTCATGAAGAGTGTGCTTCTTAGCTCAGGTAGATACATGAGACCAAATGGGCAGCTCCTGTCCAGAGGCAAGATGAGAAGGCAGGGAGGGTCAGGAGCTGGTTGAATGGACATGAGAAATCCAGGGTGGAAAGGAGGAGTGTGCTGTCACAGTATACGGAGAGCAACTAGGGTCACATAACAATGTATGTATAAATTTTTGTATGAGAACCTAACCTCAATTGTAAATTTTCACTTAAAGCACAATAAAAAAAAGAAAACGGGCATGCCTCCAGTTCAAATGTCTGCACAGGTCATTTGCATAGCATCCATGTTTTTCAAATATCAGGTTAGAAAAGGGTAACTTTTCCCTTGTAAATATCTTTAATCTATACCATATATACCATACTTAGTTAATTTCTAAATAACTCCTTATCAGTAGTAATTCACAAAATTTTCTAAATTTTAAAAATTTATATTCATTTTAATAAAAGGCATTTATGACTTGAAGTTGCTTTTACCCTCACGTATATTTATAACACATCACTATGTCTGTTGAAAGCCTCTGATGAACTGGACTGCAGAGTCAGATGTGAGGAGCAAAAAGCAACAGATAATACATGATCGCAAAGCTAATACAAATGTCTTAAGTTCATTACTGAGATAGTGTAATTTTCCTCAGTAACTGCAGGCAATTATAGATACACGTAAGATATCTTATTGTAAATATATTCTTAGGCTCACTTTCCATGTATACCCATCCTTAAGTAGGAGTAGGCAAATAAGGATAGTAAATGAGTGGTTGCAATATTAACTTTTTAAAAATCTCTCCTTTTGTCTCCATCACAAGTAACGAGCAAAATGGTATAGATAAGGAAAATTCCAGATTTCCTGTTTTAACTTTGTAAAGGGTTCAGGGTTCTAGACAGTTTTATGGAATACAGTTGATGGTGTCACCATCATTAGGTCACCCAAGCCAGCAGCTGGGGGTCACCCAGGTCATCCCTGGGATGGAATCCACACCAAGTCCTACAGATTTTACCTTCTAAATATTTCTCTAATCAGTGCTCTCCTCTTTATCCCTACTAACACTGCTCCAGATATGCCTTTGATGATTATCTGCCTGCCCTGCTTACAATAACTTGTTAAAAGATTCATCTTGCCTCTAGTCTTGAATGCCTCAGATCCATTTTCCACAGGGACTAGATGTAAAATTGGATCACATCACTACTTGCCTAAGACCTTCCAATATCTCCCAAGAACTAAAGTTCAAATTCCTTGCCATAGCATGCAAGATCATTCAAAATCTGGTACCTACCTATCTCTATAGCTTCATTCTTTGTCATTCCTGCCTCCAGCCTTATAGCCCAGCAATAGTAAACTATCCTTTGTTCTCCCCACAGCACACTTCCATCACACCCATACCCTTGCTCAAGCCCTCTCCTCTCCCAGGAGTACTCTCCTTATCTCCTGTCATCCACTTCCTTTATCCTGGCCAAGGACTCAGGATCCTTTAAGACTCAGTTTAGGAGTCCCCTCCTCCAGGAGGCTTGTACTGACCACACCCTCCCCTCCCACTGGGTACCCTCAGTGCTTCCTTGCTTCCTCCATCATACTGTTATCACACATTTACTACATTATTGGTCTATTATGTCTGTCTCTCTCACTGGACTGTGAGTTCCTTGAGGGCAGGGACAGTCTGTCCAGCACCTAGCACCGTGCCCTGTCACTCAGCAGGTGCTCAATTAACATTTTTGAATGAATAAGGTATCAAAGCTGATGTGTAAGCACTTGGAAAATCATAACTATACTATAACCATACTGAGAAATGTAGATTCATTTATCTGTTGCTAGCAAGAGTATTATGCAAGTTTTTAAACATTTTCTAGCATATCTACTAAAGCTGAAGCATTATTTTATTTCTTTCCCAGTCTAGAAAACTGGGGGGAAAAGAGAGACTAAAGACAGCAGCAGCAAGAAAATAGTTCAAAATGAGTAAGTATGCTATACTCTAGGACCAGTCCAAGGTGTTCATTGCATCGAGATAAGTATACAAGTAATACGAATGACAGTGAGGGCAATGGAGTTTCAGCAAGCTGGGGAGCTGGGAGGCACAGGTCAGAAACACAGCTACCTCCCTTGATCAACATATGGCCTAGGACCTCTAAAGTTGATACTAGAAGGAACTATAGACATTAGCCTCTGGAGATGCAACTGCATCACTGGGGTCCTCCTTTCCCTTGATTTCCTAATTGATTACTGATGTCATTCCTCGCTACCCACCACTACTCTTCTATCCTCATTTCTCTGGAAAAATTATGAATAAATAGCCTTTTCTTTGCATTTTTATAGCATAGCCAGCATATTCAAAAGAACTTTCCTCAAGGATAGGAAAAAAGAATTATGCACAAAGTATAATGATTCTAGAGCAAAACATAGCTTACTCATCTTTAATTAATAAAGCAGTGATTCTGATTCAATAGTTCTGATTCTCAAATCTCCACAGGTGATTCTGAGGTGTACTCCTAAATGAAGACCCTTATCAGGGACCCATCCTTCTGAGTTCCAGTCTCTCTTTCCATGTTCGAGGACAGCTGATTACTCTCTACCCATAAATACAATCTTAGATATCCAAATGCTTCAAATTCCAGGCCAAGATGGATGCTGAACCAAGGCCCAGCCCCAGCCCTGGGCGTGTCATTGTAGTTTGTTTCCTGTCTAAAGATCTGCCCCTTTCCCAAGTAATCTTTCTCAGAAATGACCTCCATCTTCATGTGGGACTTGCCTAATCACAGAATATGGCCTAATCTGTACATGTCTCAACAGTTTAAACATAGTTTAACACAATGCAACAACCTTAATATTCATAAGACATACAGTCAGAAACTGGTGGTGGAATCCTTAAGAGGAGTCTTTCCCATCTTGAATGCCTGTGAATGAGATAAATGGAAACATAAGTGACTCATATAAGTGGTAAATTGAATAAGCCTGCTCACAGATGTATTAAAAACGTATCTGTGAGGAAATATTTTCTGCAGAATGAAAACTCTGATGGGTCCTATGGCTTTGTGTGTGTGTATTTAATTAAAAAAATATATGATGTAATGTTTTATATGTGTAAAAGAGATGCAGCATGTATGTTTTGAAGCATAATAATATAAAGGAACACCAATGAACCCTTCACTTGACTTAGGGACTATGTGCTTCTCCCAGATCCCATATCCCATCCTCTTCCTCCCCAAGATACACACTATGCTGAATTTCTATAATTTTCTTGCCTCTTAAAAAATAGTTTAATGCATATGTTTATGTCAACAAACACTATATTGCTTAGTTTTCCTTGGAAAACTATTGAGATTTATAAAAATGAGATTATACTATACAGGTAGTCCCCGACTTACAATGGGGTTCCATTCCAACAACTTCGTCATAAATCAGTTCTGACATAGGTAGATTACCTCTTTTTTTTAGTTTTCATTATCATTGCCTTTTATTATCAGTATCTATAAATCCGATCTTTATTTGTCTTTGGGGGTTGGAAATATTACATATAAACTTACAGATATATTTTAATACATAAAGAAAATACACAAATGATAAAAATTTACTCTGACGATGAAGAAGAGTTGGATGATGTTGGCGTTTTGTCAGTTGCAATAATAACTCCACTTGTGGAAGGTCTGGATCATCTGAATTATCCCTGGGAATAGAAATGCTGTTTCTAGTTAGAAAATTAGTGAGAGTGGTCCTTTTCTTTTTTTCTTCACATTTATAGTAACATCTCACTGCTTCCCGAATCTGCCTATCAACTTTAGCAAAGTCATAAGTGTTTGGGTGCATGTTTTCAAGCAGCTAAGCCCCTGATTTAGTTTAGAAAAAACTCCAGCTAATCCTTTCACTGTAAAATTTTTGACAATTTCTCTCCTTGCTCTTCCTCATTATTTTTCCTTCTTCAAAATCCATTAAGTCCTGATCGGTCAATTCCCCTTCTTTGTGATCTATGAGCTGTTCCACATGGTATCAGGTTCTAAATTCAGCGTTCTTGCTGTATGGATGATTTTTCCACCGATCTCTTCCATCACGTTATCTTGATCAAATGCTTGGAGCATGTTCACATAATTCAGCAATTTTTTCCATATCCCCTGCATGCATATTCCCGTAACTTCTTCCCAGGAAGATGCAATGTTCCAGATACACTGACAGTCATAAGTGTGGTTCATCATAACTCGAATACATCCTAAGTCAGGGACTACTCAACAACAAACCCTCAACAATATGGGTGAATCTCACAAACACAATGCTTACAAAAGAAGCTAGATACAAGAGTCCATGTTGTATGATTCCATTAATATAAATTTTTAAAACAAGCAAAATTAATCCATGGTGTTAGAAGTCAGAAGGGAGGTTATCTTTGAGGAAGCGGGTAAGTGGCTGGAGAGGGTATGAGGGGGGACTTCAGGGATGCAGATATTGTTCTATTTTTAGATCTTGATGGTGGCTATAGAAGGATGGTCACTTTTGAGAAATTATCAAGCTGTCTATGATTTGTTCACACTTTAATTTTAAAAGATCTACTTCATGTTGCATATAGCTGTAGTTTATTATTTTTTCTATGTTGTATAATTAACTGTGTAAATATAATTGAATTTATCTGTTCTTTTATGAATGAACATTTGGGTTTTTATTTTTTACAGTTTGTTTTATTCAACAAACAATGCTACTACATATTTCTTAACGCACATATGCAAGAGTTTCTTTAGGAGAAGGGTATATGAGAAATCTGCCACTCATCTGTCAGTTTCTTGTACTACGGTGGCTTGCATATTGCTCTCACTCATAGTGGGCAGGTTTCAGTGAGCTTCCATACCAAGACAGACTAGGAAGAAAGGCCTGGTGATCTACTTCTGAAAATTAGCCAATGAAAACCCTACGGATCACAAAGGCCTAATCCTATTGTGCTTGGGGTCGCTGTGAGTCGGGGACCAACTTGACAGCTGCTAACAACAACCACAACTCCCACCACCACCCTTTTCCTCCCCTCACAATTTCTTTTTTGAAGAAACTGCATCATGTGTCCTGTAGACGTTCCCACAAATCATTCAGGTGCCACTCTAGGAGTTATCATTGTCTCCTTTCTTTCTCTCACAATCTGTCAACAAATGTGTTCCTTCTAAATATGTATCCAGAATTCAGTTACTTCTCACTTCTACTACTACCAGTCTTATCCAAGCCACAGTCATCCCTCATCTACCAGTCCACTTACTGCAACACTAATAAACCTCAAGCTTTAGGACCACTCACTTTGACGTGCCCTTCCAAGGCCCTATACCTAATTTTGTATTCGTAATTTTGTATTCTTTTTCTTAAACAGGGCATCCAAAATCACATCAGGCTGAGGTCCCACAAAACCTGGACTTAACACTGTACCTGGACTATTGTGATAATCTTAGTGGTATCCCTGATTCCAACCTCTAAAGCTTCTGCATCTCTTCTTTACACACAGGAGTCAGAAAGATCTTGTTAATACATAAATCATGTTCCTTCCAAACTCAGAACCCTCCCCTAGCTTCCTATCTCACTTAAAGTTTTAATCCATAGCCTACAAGGGCCTACCTGAACTGGCCCCTTGCTACTTCTCTGATCTCATCTTCTAGTACTCTTTACTCTTATTCCATTCCTGCTACACAGGATTTCTTCAAACACATCAAGACTCTTCCACTTTGGGGCCGTTGTTCTTTCTCACCTCTCTACTAGGAACACTCTTAACCACTCATTTGCATCTCGTAACAGTCACATTTGAGTGGACTTCCCAACTCCTTACCAATATAGCACTTTTACTCCCATCACTGTCTCTCTTCTTAAACGACTCAATTTTTTCCCATAGGAAACTGTGTTGCTGTGTGCCATCCAGTTGCTTTGGACTCATAGCAACCGATGTGACAGAGCAGAACTGACCCACTGGGTTTTCAAGGCTGTAATCTTTATGGAAGCAGATCGCCAGGTTTGTCTTCCGAGGTGCCTCTGGATGGGTTCGAACCACTAACCTTTTGGCAGGTAGTTGAGTGCTTAATCCCTGCACCACCCAGGGACTCCCCACAAAGGATTGTTCTTGTTGGGTGCTGTCTAGTCGATTCCGTCTCATAGCGACCCCATATGACAGAGTAGAACTGCCCCACAGGGTTTTCTAGGCTGTAATCTTTATGGGAGCAGATCGCCAGGTCTTTCTCCTGTGGAGCCGCTGGGTGGCTTCAAACCGCAACACTCTGGTTAGCAGCCAGCTCCTTAACCACTGCGAAACTAAAGCAAATTAAACTTTTACCTAATTACCTGCTCCCCCCCTCCCCCCTTAAGATGTAAACTGTAAAAGAACTGTACCGGGTCATGTTCACTGCCACGCTGCCAGTACTGAGAAGGGTGCTCCAAAGGACTTACCAGAGACGAAGAGGATCGCATTCTCTGAGGAGAGACCACCAGCTCTTAAGGGGCCGCATTCTGCCCGCCCAGCGCCCGCCAGGCGGGGTTTTCGGCACCCGCGGCTCCCGAGCGGCTGTGTTTCGCTGAGCCAGCTTTCCCCTCCCTGGTGGACCACAAAAGTCCCACCCTGGGCCCAAAAGACGCCAAGCCTAGCTCTTTGCTCTGTGAATCGCAAGGGCTGTCTAAGCCGACGTCGGGCGTCAGCAGCGTTGGCGGGAAAAGCTGACAGGCGCGGGGGGCGCGCGCCTGGAACGCGGAGCTCGCGGGACGTGCCGGGAACGCGGGGCGCGCGGGGCTTGCTGGGAACGTGGGGCGCGCGGGGAGGCGCTCCCGAAGGCGGCGAGGGGCGCGCTGAGAAAGAGCTAAGGGGAACGGTGAGGAGGGTGGCGAAAGGCTCGTGTACCCGGGAGGCGACTGTTCAGCGGAAGCGAGAGCGACTGGGGCCAGGGACGGCAGCTTTAGGGGAGGGGCTGCCGCCTGCACCGTCTCCTCAGCACAGGAGAGAAGCGTTAGGCATCTGCACCTCAGGAGAAGCGGGTCTGACGTCAGTGCTTTCAAGGTTTTAAAAACCTTTTTACCAATTACGTTACCCACTGTCACGAAGCGCTCCGAGTAGTGAAGGGTTGAGAGAGGGCAGGCCAGGGCCACTCATTGGGCAGACCCGTGAGGACCCAGGAGATCGGGGCTTGACTTTCTGCGGGAATCAATGTGAAGCTGAGTGGACGGTCGGTGACAGGCTTTTGTTCCTCTCTGTGCGCGCTTTGGATGGAGCGAATTTAGTCTTGTGGTGGTGGAGGAGAGGGAAGTCATTTCTTTATGGTCTGTAAAGGCCCATCCATGGCTTCCAATCTTAAGAGCATTTTATTTTATCAATAATTTATAGAATCACCCTTTAATAGAAGTATTTAAGTTAAATAAAAAGGGAGTCCCTGGGTGGCACAAATGGTTCAGTGCTCAGCACCTTGGAAGAAAGGCCTGGCAATCTTCCAAAAAAAAAGGTCACAGCCTTGAAGACCCTGTGGAGCAGTTCTACTCTGACACATGGGGTCGCTGTGAGTTGGGAACCCATTCCATGGCAACTAACAATAATAACAAAGCTAAATAAAGACCTTGGATTTGTTTCCACCCAATTCCACCACCATATACAGGAAAATGAGGCCCAGGAAGGGGCAGCCACTTGCCTGAAGGCCCAGGGAAGCCATATACATAGCCGCCCTGACTGCTGACCTTCTCACTGGGCTAGTAGGAAAAAAAGCTCTGGAAGGTCCTGGGACCTTACTTCGTGGCCGGTTCCCGTTGGGTTCATAAACTCTGAGCCCTCACATGTAGAGTTTGCAGGTACCTGTTGTTTGCTCTGCTGGCAGTTGCCAACAAGGTGAGTTAAAACCAAATCCGTTGTGATGGAGTTGATTCCGACTCACAGCGACCTTATAGGACAAGAGTAGAACTGCCCGCATAGGGTTTCCAAGGAGCAGCTGATGGATTTGAACTGCCAAGTCGTTGTTTAGCATCAAGCTCTTAACCACTGTGCCACCAGGGCTCCATACACTCACTAGGATGGCTAAATTAAAAAGACTGACAATATCAAGTGCTGGCCAGGACAGAAATGTAGTGGAGCTGTTTGTTCTCTGAACAATATGCTGATAGTTCATCTGTATGTATTCTCAAGGCTTTGACCCAGGGTTTGAGCTTTACAATATACTTCTTATACTTACACAATCTAGGAAAAGAAAACAAACTTTTTTTAAATCTGCAGGTTTTGCCAAGTATAAATTCAAAACAATTTTTTTTAAGTAATTCTACATAAATTCTTTCCTGTTTCTGAAGACATCAATATCAGTTACATACAGTTTTCTGATTAGTGAGTCTTTGAAGATTGACAAAAGAAGAAGAGGACTGCTCACAGAAATTTCTTGGTGACCTGGAATCTAGATTGCTTCTGTAAGATATTTAAAGGAAAATTGAGATAGAAAGTAACTTTAGTGGAAGATATTTTTTAGAAATGAAAGTAATGGATTGTAAACTTTCACCCATGTCTTTGGCCTACTTTCCTTAAAATGTGCACAGTTGTCCTTCTGGACCCAAGCCATAATTAAAGCATTGCTTTATATTCTGCCTAGTTCATTATTGATGCCCTCTTAAAAAAACAATTCACGTCAAGCAAATTTTATGGAAAACTATGAAGTAGATTGTTTTTGCCTTGGGACTTTCTACTTAATTTCCACCACCCCCACCCCCACCCCCGCCTTTTCATCATAGCAAGCACTTACATAGGAGAGAGAGAGCAGAAAAGCAGAGACGGAATATTTTTATTTTTAATAATGTCAGAAATCATTTTGATTAAATCATTAACACCTTGTGTCAATTTGTGTTAGCCATTCCACAAGTACTTTCATTTTTTAGAGAACAAAGTTGTTCTCTAATGATGAAAATTTCAAACACTATGGTTCTTGAGTGAGAAACATGTGGGAGCCAAAGGGCATTGTCACCATTCCCCATATGGCACCACAAAGGCATTTGGTCACTCTGACTAGACTTAAGGACAGATTCCTGGGTTAATATGTGATTACTTGTCTTCTTAAAGAAAGAAAATAGTCAACGTTAAATAGTTTCAAGTATTAGTGTCTAAGTTACTTTCCCCTAACGTATTTGAGCATGTTGCAGAACTTGACCTTAAATAGGTTGCTTTACTTTTACATTCTAGTTTTATTTTCTATAATATATAATAATAGACTTCAAAGTTATGTCCCTGTGAATTATCAACTGTAAAATGTGCTCCAAATAGTTTTAAAGTCAGATAATTTAGTGGAAAAGGAAAGTGGTTACAATTTAGAGATCTCAGTAAACATTTTCTTTCATGTAAAACATTATGTGCTTCAACCTTGAAGTGCTTTACAGAGATAATCTGAAATATTAAAAGACCTTGCTATATGCACTTTGATGTTTTTGAAAATTATTGTAATAGGAAATATTTGGTATTCCTGAGAACAAAATGAAACTTAAAAATAACCAGGAACTTTACCAAACTCGTTGCCATGAAGTCAATTCCAACTTATAGTGACCCTACAGGTCAGAGTAGAACTGCTCCACAGGGTTTCCAAGGCTGTAAATCTTTATGGAAGCAGACTGCCACATCTTTCTCCCATGGAGCAGCTGGTGGGTTCAAACCACCACACACCTTTTGGTTGGCAATTGAGCGCCTAACCACTGTGCCACCAGGGGTCCTTTGCCAAGAACTTTAGGAGAAATTTATTAAATAAACACAATATGGTAGAAACATATATCTAGTACCTAGAACAGACTGGTGTTAGTTGCTGTCAGGTTGTCTCCAACTCATGGTGACTGGTCTTGTATCATCATGATCGTTGGTATGTTTGAGTCCATTCTTAGAGCTGTTGTGTCAGTCCATCTCACTGAAGTTTTCCCTTGTTTCCACTGACCTTCCAGTTTACCAGAAAAGTTGTCCTCTAGCGATTGGTCTTTTCCTGATGACGTGTCCAAAGTAAGCAAGTCAAAGTCTCGCCATCCTCGCTTCTAGGGAGTATTCTAGTTGTATTTCTTCTAAGACTGATTTGTTTATTCTTTTGTCCATCCATGGTATATTCAGTATTCTTCATCAACACCACAATAATAAGCAGTAGCTGTTTTTTTGTTATTTTTACTCAGCTGATTTGTGGTATAGAAAAACTCGTTTAAAATTCTAGATTATCATTAGAAAACCTTGACGGTAAAATAGTAATATTTAACTGCTGGTATTTGCTATTTTTTTATTATTCTAAAACAACATCAAAATTTTATGCTGGGTTGGTATTAAAACCCTACTGATAAGATAATTTATTACTTTTTATTGCTGTTTGTTTTTAAAGGCATGGTTCCTGTCACACTCCGTCAACAGAAAAATGAGTGATTCTAGACAGCAGTCGCTGTTCTTCATCACTGTTCCAGATTTACACAGACTCTGTGCTGTCAGGCTAATACTGAGTAATGGTGTGGCGGACACTGAGATTAGGAGTATACAAATGAAGATGTGCAGGTAAAAATACATTTTATAATTAAGGCTTTCAAAAAATTTTCTGACCTATAAGAGCTGTTTTAGAAGTATCTCCTTTCATGGATCCTGATAGAACAGGAAAAAAATGTGGAACAGAACTCAAATTCTTAAAATTTCCAGACTTACTGGACTGGTTGAGACTAGAAGACTCTCTTAGCCTGTTGCCCTGAGGTACTCTTTAAACCTTAATCCTAAATTATCCCTTGACGTCACCTGTTAGCTAAATAACAGATTGGCTCATAAAATAAAGAATATCATCTGTGTGTAATGAGCTCCTTTTAAAAATCATCTATATGAGTCCAAATGGTCAAAAATTAAAGCAAAAATGAGAAGGTCAGGGGACAGGAAAACTAGAGTACTGGAAATGGTACAAGAATGTAATGAATAAAAAGGATGACACTGTGAAAAATGTAACCAATATCACTGAATAATTTGTGTAGAAATTGTTAAATGGAAATCTAATTTGCTGTGTAAACTTTCACCTTCCAAAACCCACTGCTGTCAAGTAGATTCCAACTCACAGCAACTCTATAGGACCAAGTAGAACTACCTCGTACGGTTTCCAAGGCTGTAAATCTTTATGGAAGCAGACTGCCACATCTTTCTTCCGTGGAGCAGCTGGTGGGTTAAAACTGTGGACCTTTTGGTTAGCAGCCAAGTGCTTTAACCACCACACCACTAGGGCTCCTTCCACTTTCACCTTAAACATGATAAAATATTATTGTTTTTTAAAAGTATCCCCTTTAAAGCAAAATACTTTTTTACTCAATCTGTGTACAGGCAGCCCCCAGGTTATGAATGAGATGCATTCCTAACTGTGTCTTAAAGTCGAATTTGTAGGTAAATTGGAACAGGGGCATATGGTTCTTATTTAGCCTTGCTTTAGTGCAAGAGAAGGCTCCAAGCTTTTTCAGTGTTTTAAAAGCTGCATGTAAAGAAAGTAAAGGTGATTGTAATGAAGAATTTGTTGCGAGTAGGGGTTGCTTCCATCGTTTCAGAGAGGGCAAATTTACATAACACTAAAGGGCAAGTAGAAGTTATCCATAAGTCAGACTTTTGTAACCTGGGGACTGCCTGTATATAATTTAAGGTGAAGGAATTCAATTTTGTTCTTACCAGGTATATTAAAAAAAAAAAAAAAAAAACCCACTGCAATAGAGTCGGTTCTGACTCATAGTGACCCTATAGGACAGAGTAGAACTGCCCCATAGGGTTTCCAAGGAGCACCTGCGAGATTCAAACTGCCAACCTTTTGGTTAGCAGCCGTAAGTCTTAACCACTACACCACCAGGGTTAAGAGGAACCTAAAATACTTGAGATGGAAATATTTCAGGTTGAGTTTTTATATTTGTGACTTTTAGTGTGATTTTTTAAATTTAATGTTCTACAGACATGGATGAATTAAATCATGCTCCAAAAACTTAGAGACACTAATTAATAAATATTTATTGAGTATCTGTTGTTTATGGGGTTCTTTAGGAGATGCTATAAGCATTTTAGATTAGTATAGTTTCTTAATCTTCAGGTCAATATAAGACTCTGAAGAGTATGTCTCCAAGAACTATCTCGAAATATCTGGCCCAAGACAGTCTGAAAAATAGCTAGTTGCAGCCTGAAATATAATTCTTTGATTAGTGAGTAGCCCCTATATATTTGTCCCTTAAATTGTTTGAAGCACTCAAAGAAGGACTCTTAGAATACGGGAAAAGATTAAACCTGTAACTGAATTTCTTGGAGAAGAACAAACATAAGATTGCTAGGGTCCAGAGAGGGAAGACACTATTGGGTGTCCTCCATTTTCCTCTTATTTGTGATACTTTTCTTTTCCCCATTGTATTCTTCGCACCCAAGTGCAACACCGCATCCAGGAGGGTACCCTTCCTGCTAAGGTATAATTTGATACCTATTGAAGACTTACTTTTGACCCCTTTTGGAAATACTAAAATAGTTAGGGAACCTTAAGATTCAAAGGAATGACACTATAGATGACAGAATGATAAGTAGTGAGTTTGATATTTCCAGAATCTTATCTATACCTTCACTCTAAGTCACATAACAGCCTGAGGTTGAACCTTCAAAAACTATTATCAGCACATTTTTACCATTCTCTATACTTCTTGCCCTATGTCATCATCTTTTGTTCTCACTAAAAAAAATTCAGTTTAATGAAAACTTCTGGTTCATTTAGAAGGCAGAGGAAAAAAACAAAAATTACCTGTAGCACCACCATTCTAACACAATAATTTAGTATATTTAATATCATTTTTAAATTCTTATCTCTATTTTTACATAATAGTAAGCATGTAAATTTGGGGTCCTGTTTTAATCTCTTAACATTCAAAGCATTTTCTCCTGAGGTACACTGTCTTCATAACTGTCCTTTAAAATTACATTTATTGGGTACTTCCAGCAACATGGCGCTCTAGGTAGAAGCACCACGCTGTCCCTCCACAGCAAAGATCTGAAAAACTAAGCCAAACAGAGAAAACAGCAGTCCTGAAACCCTAAAACATCAAATGAAGAGATAAAGAACTCAGCCAAGCACCAAATGGAGTGAGAAACTGACAGAGAATGGAGAGCGAGGAGAGATTCATGCAGAGGTCCCCTATCAGCTAATGCAGCGCGGATCTGCCATCTTGCACTCCTATCGGAGAGCAGCAAACGGGTACGAGAAAGCAGCTTCACAGAGCTTCCAGCAGGAGACAGAACAACCAGTAACCAGTGATATACGCTTTCCCACCCCCCACCCTTCTTCACCCCCACTCAGTCTCCTCTGCTTCCTGCAGCACAGTCTCTTGGCCAGGCAGCACCTGCTGCTTGGATTCCGTCCGCCCGCATGGGCTGACTCCCTGAGTGCCATTTGTTGGCTGCAGATGTTGCTTTTTTCCGCTTCTTTTGATTTCTTCCTTACCTCTCACCACCTCTCCCTCCTTTCGCTCAAATACCTGGCTCAGGGTGCCATCTTTGCTTCTTTCTAAGGGGCTGCAGAGCTCCATTCAAGTGTGGAACTGCTTCCTGGTCTGTGCTGCCATGCTGGTGGGATCCCGGGGCTTTTTTTTGTTTTCTTATTTTGAATTGCTTGTTTGTTTTCTTTTACTTTTCTTGAGTTGGGAGCCCGTTGTGGCCAGGCAGTGCTACGCGGCTTGGGACCTACCCCCTCAGCTTGTGCAGACACTCAGAGGCATCCCTGAGAGCATTTCTTTTTTCATGGTTTTTTCTTCCCCCCTGTTTTTTGGGGGGCTTTTCTTGTTCTTTTTTTTAATTTGTTTTGTTTTCTTTTCCTTCTTTTTCCCTTTTTCTCTTTCTTCATTACTCAGTTTCTTGTCTGTCTATACCTTCCTTCTCTTCCTGTCCCCTGAATACCTGGTGCTGAATACCTCTATGCATTCTAGCCAGGCTGTACTTCAACACCTGGGAAGAACCTCCCCAGTCCTCGTAGCCGCACCGGTGGGATCCCTGGGAGCTTTGCTGTTCTTTTTTCTTTCTAATTTTTATTTATTCATTCTTTTCTTCTTTTTTTTTTTCCCTTCTTCTTCCCCTTCTTGTTTTTTTCCATTTCATAGTCTCTCATCTCTCCACTCCAGCGGCAAGCTGCCCTAGCACTCTTTTTTGTTTGTTTGTATGTTTTTGACTCCTGTTCCTCTCTCCTCTCTCCCTTACCCATCTTAGCTCCACACATCACAGTCTCCCCCCTCCATCCTGCCTACCTGCACTGTGCACTTAACATCATACCACCAAGCAGCACAGGCATGGCTTACTGGAACCTGCCCTGCACTGATTACCGACCCGCCCTGGTGGCTGTAGTAAGTGCCACAAACAACCCATGCCAGCAACTCCTCGTCAGCTAGACCTGCCATACTGTACCATAGCTGAGTGACTGACCCTGCCAATTGGAGAAGGATGTGAAAAGTATCATGCCCACAGACGAGGAAACAACAAAGAACACACAGCCTGCCTGCTCAGACATAGCTAAATAAAAAAAAAGGACGTAACAAACAAATCTACAATCAATAAATGAGAAAAATAACTACTGAATGCCCTGAAGACAGCAGAAAATATCAAAAGATTTACAAAAACAGGAGAGGATGGTTCCAATACGTGTCCAAAATAAAACACCAGATGACTTTCCAGTAGAAGAAAAGGCACTAGAATTACCTGACAGGGAATTCAAATCTCTAGTACTCAGAATTATCCAAGAGTTGAAGCAAAAAGCAGACAAAAATGAGGAAAAAATAGACAAATTCATGGAAAATGCAGACAAATTCATGGAAAATGGAAAATACAGACCAAAAAATGGAAGAATTCAGGAAAATAATGCAGGAACAAAATGCCAAACTAAATTCACAACTAGAAATTATCCAAAAACAGCAATTAGCAATCCAAAAGATAAACAACAAGATTTCAGAAATGGACAGTGTCATAGAAGGGCTGAGGAGCAGATTTGAAACGGTGGAAGACAGGATCAGTGGAATTGAAGACAAACACTTGGATACAACTCTGTTTGAGGAAAAATCAGAAAAAAGAACAAAGAAAAATGAAGAGACCCTGAGAATTATGTGGGATACAATCAAAAGCAAAAATCCATGAGTGATTGGAGTTCCAGCACAGGGGGAGAAAACAGAAGACCCAGAGAGGATCATTGAAGAATTGCTGCCAGAAAACTTCCCCAGTATCATGAAAGATGAAAAGCTCGCCATCCAGGAAACTCAGCGAACCCCATATAGGATAGACCCCAAAAGAAAATCACCACGGCATATCATAATCACACTCACTAAAACCAAAGACAAAGAGTCCTGAGAGAAGCTCGAGAAAAACAAAAAGTCACATACAGAGAAGAAGCAATAAGACTAAGCTCGGATTATTCAACAGAAACCATGCAGGGAAGAAGGCAATGGATGACATATATAAAACCTTGAAAGAAAAAAATTGCCAGCCAAGAATGATATATCCTGCAAAACTCTCTTTCAAATATGATGGTGAAATTAGGTCATTTCCAGATAAACAGAAATTAAGTGACTATGTAAAAACCAAACCAAACTTACGAGACTTATTAAAGGAAGTCCTTCGATCTGAGAACAAACAATATCAGACTTCAGGCTGAATATAGGACACAGGATTGTACTAGCCAGATACCAACCTAGGAAATGAACTCTTAAGGACTATGCAAAACTAAAAGAATTACAAAAGAGAACCAGAGAGGTTAATCTGTAAATGACAACAGCATCAGACAATAAAAGAAGGAACAAATGGTGTAGCTATAGAACCTGCTAATGGAGAGGAAGTCAAGTATTACCAAGTAATAATAGACTGTTTCAAATCTAGAAAGATCAGGGTAAATTTCAAGGTAACCACAAAGAAAGTTAACGAACCTACTCATCAAAATAAAGAAGAAAAACATAGTCTCAGTAAAAACAAAACCTATAAAAACAAAAGAAAAATCCACAAACAAAAGGAACTTAGCACAAGAGAGTAAGAGGAGCAAAAGTGGAGGACATTATGCTGAATGAAATAAGTTAATCACAAAAGGACAAATATTGTATGAGACCTCTACTGTATAATTCATGTAAAAGTTTACACACAAAAAGAAACAATCTTTGTTGGTTACGACAGATGGGAGGAGTGGGGGGGAACTAAATAGATAAGTGGTAACTTTGGTGAAGGGTAAGACAGTACACATTACTGGGGAAGCCAGCACAGCTTGTACAAGGAAAGGTCATGGAAGCTCCATAGACACTTCCGAACTCCCTGAGGGACTGAATTGCTGGACGGAGGGCTATGGGGACCATGGACTTGGGGAACATCTAGCTCAATTGGCATAAACAGTTTATAAAGACAATGTTCTACATTCTACCTTGGTGAGTAGCGTCTGGGGTCTTCAAAGCCTGTGAGCAGCCGTCTAAGATACTCCACTGGTCTCACCTCTTCGGGAGCAAGGGAGAATGAAGAGAACAAGATACAAGGAAAAGATTAGTCCAAAGGACTAATGGACCACAGCTACCACGGCCTCCACCACACTGAGTCCAGTACAGCTAGATGGTGCCCAGCTACCACCACTGACTGCTCTGACCGGGATCACAATAGAGGATCCTGGACAGAGCTGGAAAAGGATGTAG
>NW_004444119.1:2786925-2835091 GCF_000243295.1 Trichechus manatus latirostris | reverse complement strand
TGTCACTGAATTGTACAGGTAGAAACTTTTAAAATGGTGTAACTTTGGCTATGTATATTTTCACCAAAAAAAAAAAAAGAGGTCCTCAAGGTCGAGAAGGGAGAGTGTTGACATGTCATGGGGTTGTTAACCAATGTCATAAAACAATATGTGTACTGACAGTTTTAATGAGAAACTATTTGTTCTGTAAACCTTCATCTGAAGTACAATAAAAAAAATTTTTTTAATTACGTTTATCATTTTCTCAAGATCATAAAAGCAATACATGATCATATACAAAATTCAGAAAATATCAAAAACCACAAAGAAGAAGTCACTCATAACCCCACAGACTGAGAGGTAAACAGTTCTAACATTTTGGCCAATTCCCTGTCAATATTTTAAAATGTAAATATAGATGGAGGTCCTACTGTGTTTATGATTTTCTGCACATCTTTTTTTCCATTTCACATTTGCCTGTGTTAGTGAAAATTCTTTATAAATACCATTTTAAATGACTACATTATATTCTGTTTCATCTCCACAGGCAGTTGCTCTTTCTGCACCAAGATATTCTTACATCACCTGTGCCTGGAATTTTAAATCAGATTTGGGTGGTGATGGCGGTTAGTATTATTTTTAGTATTTTATGAAATATTATGAGTAATTATAGGGAAAAATGTCAATAAACAGTAATTCAGATATTACTTACAGCTTAAATTGAAGATGGTTCATGAGGAGAAACCACACTGTTGTAGTTTGATTGAACCATTAACAGATTTTAACTTTGGTATGCTTGATGTTTAAAATTCATTTTCATGGTTCTCACTTAATATTTAGTTTTCTCTGTCACAAATCCAAGGTAAAGACTATTAATGAATAAAACATGTTGTAGTATAATTTTTAAATATAACACAGGCTTAATACCTTTTTCTCATATTTTATTCTTTAGAATTACATTTAATATAAAGGGAGAACTTTTGTGTTCTAATCAACATCCAACATTTTTAAAGAACTGAGATAAATATATTTTCTTAATTTGAAGATTTTATTTTTAAAAAATTTTACTCTTGGTAATAATAAAATTTCTTCTTCAGCTTCAACTGAAGAACAGCTTCAGTTGAAGCTGAAGAAAATTAAATCAAGTCCATGAGAGCCAAAGTATGACCTTGAGTGTATCCCACCTGAATTTAGAGACCATCTCAAGAATAGATTTAACGCATTGAATACTTATGACTGGATACCAGATGAGTTGTGGGATGACATCAAGATCATCATACATGAAAAAAGCAAAAGGTCATTAAAAAGACAGGAAAGTAAGAAAAGATCAAAATGGTTGTCAGAAGAGACTCTGATACTTGCTCTTGAACATAGAGTGACTAAAGCGAATGGAAGAATTGATATCTGTGAATTCTGGTGTTGGCGAAGAATATTGAATATACTATGGACTGCTAGAAGAACAAACAAATCTGTCTTGGAAGAAGTACAACCAGAATGCTCCTTAGAAGTGAAGATGGTGAGACTTTGTCTCACGAACTTAGGACATTTTATCAGGAGGGACTAGTCCCTGGAGAAGGACATCATAGTTGGTAAAGTAGAGGGTCAGTGAAAAAGAGAAAGACCCTCAACGAGATGGATTGACACAATCGTTGCAGCAGTGGGCTCAAACATAGCAACGATTGCAAGGATGGCTCAGGACCAGACAGTGTTACACTGAGTCTTAACTGACTCCATGGCACCTAACAACAACAGTAACAATATTAAAAAGAGAAACATATTTCCCAATGCTTTTATATAAGTGGGAATGATAATAAAGTGCCAAAAATCTTTCTAAAAGTCCTGTTATCCTGAGATTTTTGTAAAAAATCTTTCTGAAAATCCTGTTATCCCGAAATGTTAATTCTCCAGAAGTCATTGAAATCAACATTTATTAGCAATGCTGATAAGCCCTCCAAAGCCTTCAGTTCTTTCATTTTTCTTCTAGGTCTTTGCTATCTGTCCATCTTTTGTTGTCTTATCCTTAATATAATATTTAAGAAAGACAAGCTGTTGGTGAATAAGTAGACACCAAAACCTCTTATTTGTATCCTGTTCTACCTTAAAATCCTTATGGAACAAAAAGGACATCATTTTAGAATTCTAATATATTGAAGTATCCTAATCTTAGCAAGAATATTAAGAAAAGGAAAGTAGCCCTCTATTTTTAAAAATATGGGGTTTTTTTTCTTACAAAGGTAATGATTGTAAAAAAAAAATTTTCAAACGTACTTAAAGTAAGCAATGGGATTACTATATACACTATTTTGAAACTTGCCTGTTATTTCTCCTTTAATAGCCTCTCCGGGATATCTTTGCATGTCCACACATTTCTCTCACTGCAAAATATCTCATTGTATGGGTTATAATAATTTATTTAATTAACATTTTTCCTAACGCAAATCTGAATTTCTAGTTTTGTGCTATTACAGTGCTTCAGAAAGCATCATTGAAATTATATTTTTGTACTTGTCTGGTAGTTTCTACAGGTTGAATTCTTAAAGTGGAATTGCAGCACATATTAAACTGTAATCTAGATAGTACTAAATTGTTCTTTGAAAAGATTATATTAGATTACATTTCAACAAATAGTGTATGAAAGAATCTATTTTTCCACACCCTCATGAACACTGGATATTAGCAGGCAATCTGTTATGTTAAAAATGATATCTTGTTTTTAATTTGTATTTTTTTAATTAGTACTTGGCCTTTTGAACTTTATCTTGATCTTCCATTTATATCAATTTTTATTATTCATGTCTAAGAATTTCTTGTATATTATGAAAAATTTTAAATGTTTATCATATGAAATTTATTGACTTTTTCCTTTATGTAGTTTCTGGTTTCATGTCACTCTTAGAAAGGCTTTCTTCACATGGAGACTGTATCCACGGATTCCACTTCAAGGAGACAATGATCATCACTTGTTTCTTGGAGGCTAAGAGCTGTTAGGATGATGGCCTGATTCTGTGCTCTCTGCTGTATAATGTTTAAATTCTTTAGTATTGCATTATTTAATAATATATTTATGTCATCCTTTTTATAAATGTGAATTTTTGTTGTAGATACCATTTTATAAAGCTGGAAAGCTTAATGCCTATGCTGAAAAATGTGGAGCTAAGGTAAGTTCTTAAACGGATAATTTTTTCAGATGCTGTTTATATTGATTTTGTATTCAACTTCTATTGTCACCAACTGAAAATTGGAATATATGGCTCATAACTCACTGATGTGCATGTGAAATAGCCCAACAATTTTTTTTTCCAAACAGATATTTTGTGCACATTTAGTATAGAAAGAGAAAGGTTTGATTTTTGTTGGATACTTTCTTGCAGGCATTTTATGTGGCATGATCTCATCTATGATAGACGCTTTCAAAGATGTTAATCTCCTCATTTTTACAAATGAAGAAATTGAAATCCAGAGAGATGTCCACAGTCATATAGCTAATAAGTAAAGGAACAAAACATTATAGATTGTATTCTTGGTGATGAACTTCAGGATCTTAGCAAGGAGAAAAACGGACACATGGGGTTGAACACCTCTCCAAGTCTCGGCTAAACAAGTCATAGAGCCTTGGATAGTGCCCACTCCATGCTGTGCATGTAACTCTTAGGCACTGTGTTACTGGTGTTCTAGCCCCCTGTTCAGGAGTGCCTGCTGGCCTGTCTTCCTAGATCTGATGGTGTGCAGGATAATGAGTATTCTACTCAGCCCCAAGACACAGTGCCTTCTTTAGGTTCTAGGATGATGCTAAGGTTTCAGTAATGCCTAGAGGTGCTTTGCAGTTCCCTGAGAAATCTTTGGATAACTTGAAAGTTGGTTTCAACCATCAGTCAGAATCTGTGGGGAATCAGTATTCTTTAGGAGTAACAAGGAAGGATTCTGTGTAATTCCCCACTGATTTCTTCTTTGATGAATTAGTTAGTTAAAACTGTTAGATAGTTTCCAAATATTTGGGAATTTTCCAGGGATCTTTCTGTTATTTTCCAGAGATTTCAAACTCAGTTTTATTGTGTTTAGAGGACATGTTTTATATAAGCCCGAGAGTAGGGTCTATCTTAGTAACTGTTCTTTGTCCACTTGAAAAAAATATGTAGTCTGCTGTTGTTTGGTTGAGTGTTCTATAAATGTTAATCAGGTCAGGTTGGTTGATTGTTGTTGGTGTTAGGTGCTGTCGAATTGGTTCCGACTCATAGCGACCCTGTGTGCAACAGAATGAAACACTGCCCGGTCCTGTGCCATCTTCAAAATCATTGTTATGCTTGAGCCCATTTTTGCAGCCACTGTGTCAGTCCATCCCGTTGATGGTCTTCCTCTTTTTCGATAACCCTCTACTTTACCAAGCATGTTGTCCTTCTCCAGGAACTGATCCATCCTGATAACATGCCCAAAGTATGTGAGACATAGTCTTGCCATCCTTGCTTCTGAGGAGCATTCTGGTTGTACTTCTTCCAAGACAGAGTTGTTTGTTCTTTTGGCAGTCCATAGTATATTCAGTGTTCTTCGCCAACACCAGAACTCACAGATGTCAGTTTTTCTTCGGTCTTCCTTACTCATTGTCTAGCTTTCACATGCATATGAGGCGACTGACAATATCATGGCTTGGGTCAGGCGCACCCTAGTCTTCAAGGTGACATCTTTGCTTTTCAACACTTTAAAGAGGTCTTTTGCAGCAGATTTGCCCAATGCAATGCAACGTTTGATTTCTTGACTGCTCCTTCCATGGGTGTTGAGTGTGGATCCAAGTAAAATGAAATCCTTGACAACTTCAGTCTTTTCTCTGTTTATCATGATGTTGCTTATTGGTCTAGTTGTGAGTTATTGGTCCACTTGAGAAAAATGTGTATTCTGTTGTTCAGTTGAGCGTTCTATAAATGTTAATCAGGTCAAGTTGGTTGATAGTGTTATTCAGGTCTACTATAGTCTTGCTTATTTTCTGTTTATATCAATTATTGAGAGAGGAGTATTGAAATATCTACCAATAATTGTGGATTTGTCCATTTATCCTTATATCACTAGCCTTTAGTCGACTGCAGAGATCTCTGCAAAATGAAGCTACCCTTGTTTACTTTTGGGGAGCTTCCTGGAGGGATAACTGGTTTGTTTTTTATGCATACCCTGCAGGCAGTTTTTCCTACAATGAGAGCCATCCATATAGAAAAGATGGAACAGAATTTGTCCCTGACTTTAGCTGAAGTGATCAATGACACCACCTTGGCCCTGGAAGGCATTCAGGCCACTGGTCAGTATTGTGTTGGATGATAGAATTCCCCAGACTTCCTCCTTGATTGCCAAGGCTAAGTCTGTGCTAAAGCATCTGCTGTATCTGAATTAATGCCTCAGGCCACACGGAAAAATTGTACAGACACTTAAGGAGAAAGCCAACTGGCTTTCTAAGGTAGACCCTGATGGTTTGTGGGATTGGTTCAGCTGGTTGGGTCTGGGACCTGGGAAGCATGTTTGAGGTCAGCACTGCAGGTTGGCCCCATCCTACCACCTGGAGTCCTATTGATAGCAGCTTTAATTAAATTTTGTATGAGACAGATTGATTGGATTTGGTCCCAATCCCTCTCGGACAGATGAATCAGAGTGATGGATGGTATATCCTAAGAAAAATCAGCAGAAGCCGAAACAGTACAAAAACAAGAGTGGGTAATGTTGGGAGACATTCTCCATGGATCACTCACTTTTCTGCTAACAGAAGCAAGCAGAGGCAATGACAGCCTTTTCTTCTGGACTATATTTTCAGGGATGTTTGTACAGTGAACAGTCTTGGAAGATACAGTGTCTCCCTGCAGAGGAGAAGGCAGGTTTGTTCCTTGTCCAATACAATAAAGATAATGTCTCCTTCTGGGGCAGAGATTTGGGGTTTGCCCCGATTTCTAGGGCTTCTTCAAGTATAAGCAAAGATATGGTCTATCTTAGTAACTGTTCTTTTTCCACCTGGGTCTGCTCCACATCACTCCTGTGGAATTAAGGAGTCAAAGGGAATGGGTTCAGACATGAAACACATGCTACCTGCTGTGCCATGACTAATAAAGTCCTTAGTCTGTGACCCAGGAGTCTTGTGTTTTCTGCCAGTATCCATGAAACTGGCAGGCTACCTCAGCTTTCACATAGGGTAGGTTTCCAGCATTAGCATTAGTGCAGCTGTCTTCTTTCCAGGACTCTGCCCTGAAAGCTCTAGCTTCCTTAGCCTCCCTGGACTTCCGGCTCTGTCTCCTCAGGGAGACCACCGGGCTCTTCTGGATCCCCCTTCCTGTACCACAGCCTGGAAACCCTCTCTAGTCAATAAGCTGGGGGTAATCACGGGGCTCATCTTGTTTTTTCCCATCTCTTAGGGATTGCTCTTCTTTGTTGCCTGATGCCCAGTGTCTGTGAATCGTTGTTTCATAGGATTTGCCCAGTTTTTTAGTCATTTCTGGTAGAAGGATATATCTGGTCCCTGTTACTTCTTATTAGTCAGAAGTGAATGTCCTGATTTTTAAATTAATTCTTTACAAATAGAGATACTCTGCTGGTTGCATCTATGACCATGTGAGTATTTAATTGTTTCCTGGTGTTGAATTAGAATAACAATATGAAAATATTGTAAGTAGCTCTGGTCTGATTCCCTCTGTGGAGCAGAATACGAAGTAAAGCTTAAGTTTCTTAGCACAGGCACTCCATAGGGTGAGGCTTATTGGGCCAGGATAGGCAGGTAACATTTGGCCATGAGAGCATGACAGTAGTCACGGTTTCACAGTGAGTAGCTTTTAACTTCTTTAGCTTTAGAACCAGATAGAATTAGCTGATGGTGACTCTATATGGGTGATAACTATAATTTATATCCCGAGTAGCCCAGTTACTTAGGTGGTGATATAAACTTATAGACATTTTCTTTCAGTTTATAGGGACATACCAATCACTGTAAATTTGCAAGTATTTTTGCCCTTTAATATTTTTAGATGGAGGCTCCACAAAGAGTAATTCCTGTAATTCTTCAAAACTGCCTTTCATATTCACTCACAGCTAGACTTGCTCCAGCCTGGAATAAAACTGGTCATCTCTTGGTTCAAGGTAACTTTATCTCTTTCAGTCATTAAGGCCCTATGACCTACATTACCTCTATTATGTTTATCTGTTTTTAATTTCAAGACATACTATTTTAGGGATCATTTGTTTAAGCATAGCCCCAAACAGGTATTCTCAAGCAAGCCCACGACAACATAAATGTCATCTCCTTATTTGGGGACTATGTTCAAAAACATGCTAATGTTTCTCTATCTTTTTGATTTTTTGTTATGTAATATTTGACACTTAGAAAGAAAGAAATTTAAGGTATGAAGCATTATAGCAAAATGAATACCAGTTGCCAATACTGCTGGACCCCAAATGTTATCCTGAATTTTGTTGCGATCTGGCCATTGTTTAAGTATTTTATAGCAGGAGATAAGTATTTGAGGGAGGAATTGAGTATTTCTGTCCTTTTAATTGAAGAGATACTTTTTGAGTGATTATATTTTTTGTCTGAGCTATCACCATATATTCCTTTGTATAACAACTACACATTAAAGCATTTAACTTAGCTTTGATAATTTTACATAAAAATTATATTTTCAGTCATGATTTATGAATTATAATAATATGGTATATCCTATTAATTTTTTAAGGAAAAGATTTTCTTTCTCAGATGGGAAAGCAAAATGCTATTGGTAAGTAAAAATGTATATGTCAGTAGATAAAACATTAATTAACAATTGTTTTAAAAAAACAATGTTACAGATTGTTGGATTATAATTTTGATGGTTAGGTTATATCAAAATTATCAGAAATCGTTCATATATTATTGTACTTAGAATTTCCACCTGGGAAATCACATGTGGTTCAAAACATATATTCTGCCTATCTGAGAAAAATTTCACTCATCTTAATTGGAAATAAAACTGTGTTTTCATTGTCTCTACTTAAAGAAAGGATGACTATGAAGAAGTTTAATTCTGCAGGCATTTGTAATGTTTAGTCTGCAGAATCATGTCATCAAATACTTTAGTAATGATATATGTAAAAACTTTATTTCTTATGAGAAGAAAATGACTCTTTTCCTCCTTAAAGAAAGAAAATGTTGTCTAAAGAACACAGATCTAAAACAGTTTATAGTTTATGATATGGTCTCATATAATCTATTAATTGATATGCATGGTTGTATTGAAGGCCAACAGTTTCCCAAACAGTAGTCCAGAGATAATGGATATATGGAAATTCTGAGCTCACAGTAAACATTATTAACCAATTGTGGTAGTTTCCCCCACCATTTGGGGGTAGCCTAAATCTGGAACTAGCGTGTGTTATCCATAGCTGTTTGATGTAAGTTGACCTTCGAGATGAAGCCTCTTTGCCATCCTTGCACTGGTTTGTCTTTAAATTGTGCAGTGGCGGTCACTGTTCTCTCTCTGTGGCCCCTTGGCTCATTACATAAATCCAGTCTCATCCCCAAACACTGTCTTGAGACTACAGCTATCAGAGATGGAAAATAACAATTTACGAGAGCAAAATTATTCACTCTTGTGTTAGGGTTTTTTTTTTGTTATTGAAATATTATATACCATGGAAAAACACACAAATTATAAGAGTATGGCTCATTGGATTTTAACAAACTGAACATATCCTGGTAACCAGTTCTCAGATCAATAAACAGAGCATTACAGTTAGAATCCTCTCAGGCTTTCTTCCAGGTATGCCCCTTCCCAAGGTAACCACTATCCTGACTTGCTACAAGTCCATTTTAATTACATAAAGCAAGGTAGAAGCCTCAGGATTCCAGGACATCTGAAGTATATCTGCCAGTGTATATTTGAAGACGTTTGCTAGTTAAAGAATGACTCAAGTAAGAAGCATGGTGGTGTACCTGTCTGATTTTGGAAGAGGGCAGTCTCCGTATTTTCACATGTAATAGATGTCAAACTTGTATAAGGTGTTTGTTGAGTTTTTCTTAGCTGTGGGATGTCTCATTTTTCTTATTTTAACCCCACCCTATGAATCCTGCTTCCTACACACACAAATCCTTGTTTACTACTTTTGTCATCTTTGAGATGTCTCAGCTGCAGATTGTCACATATTATATGGTGATTATTTGGATATTACCATGTGTGAAAAAAATCTATTCTTAGTTTCCAATTTGAATAAATTACATTAAAAGTAATTTATTTTGTTACTAAAATACTTAATTTGATAGGATGGAATAATAATTCTAAACAATTCACAGTTAAATATTTTATTTTCAGTATTAGACATCAATGTAACAGAAACTCAAGTTTGTCTAAGTATCGAGGCTTACACAATTAGACTGCCACCACCTGAGGTACCACATATTTTGTTTTCTACAATTTACTATATATTTACTATTGTTGCTAACATGCTGTTTGTTTTAATTTTTGGCAGGAAGGGTGATGGGAAAGTTTTGTTATCACAATCCATATTATTGAATGTCTATTATATTTGTATTGTAGTAACTCTGTTTTTGCAAAGAAAACATTCTGTCAGTTTGACACAGATCTTGTCATATTATTCCCACCTTCAAAACTCTTTTTCAGTGACACTCACGATTCACAGCTTTACTCTGTCTCAGCATCCACTTCTTGCCTCTTCTTTTACTGCCAGATCTCAAAGGCACTATTTCAGCTCATAGTAAGTGTAATCTCCCCCTCATCGGCATTCTGATAACATTTTTGCATGTATTTTTTACACATAACACTTTCTGCCTTCTTAACAAAAAGATTTGTCTTTTATTTTGTTAATTCCTACAGTATCTAGCATAGAGCCTTACACACTAGTGGTCACTCAGTAAATGTTATTTTACTTCTCCCTAGGATCTCATTTTCAGCTCTCTTTTCTTCTCTTTAGCAGGCTCACGCATTCCAATGGCTTTTACCTATACACTGATACTGGCCAAATATTTTTGTATAATTGCAACCTCTCTGTTCTGTCTTGGAATCTTTCACGTGGACGTACTAATGATGTTGTTGTTAGATGCCGTCGAGTCGGTTCCAACTAATCGCGACCTTATGAACAACAGAATGTCGTGCGCCATCCTTATGATCGTTGTGATGCTTAAGCCCCTTGTTGCAGCCACTGTGTCATTCCATCTCATTGAAGGTCTTCCTCTTTTTCGCTGACCCTCTGCTCTACCAACCATGATGTCTTTCTCCAAGGACTGATCCCTCCTGATAACATGTCTAAAGTGTATGAGATGAAGTCTCGTCATCCTTGTTTCTTAAGAGCATTCTGATCGTACTTCTTCCAGGACAGATTTGTTCATTCTTTTGGCAGTCCATAGTATATTCAATATTCTTCCAACAACACTGCAATTCAAAGGCATCAATTCTTTGGTCTTCCTTATTCATTGTCCAGCTTTTACATGCATATGAGGCTATTGAAAACATCATGGCTTGGGTCAGGCATACCTTAGTCCTTAAAGTGACATCTTTGCTTTTTAACATCTTAAAAAGGTCTTTTGCAGATTTGCCCAAAGCAATGCATTGTTTGATTTCTTGACTGTTGCTTCCATGGATGTTGATTGTGGATCCAAGTAAAATGAAATCCTTGACAACTTCAATCTTTTCTCCGTTTATTATGATGTTGCTTATTGGTCCAGTTGTGAGGATTTTTGTTTTCTTTATGTTGAAGTGTAATCCATACTGAAGGCTGTGGTCTTTGATCTTCATCAGTAAGTGCTTCAAGTCCTCTTCACTTTCAGCAAGCAAGGTTGTATCATAACACAGGTTGTTAATGAGTCTTCCTCCAATCCTCATGCCCGTTCTTCATGTAGTCCAGCTTCTCAATTATATCTAAAATGAATGCATTTATTTGTCACCTTCCTCTACCCCAAATCTGTTCCTCCTTCGTATTTACTCATTTGGTTACTGTCATCAGCAGCCAATAAGTTACCTTGCTAGAAAGTTTGGAGTCATCATTGGCTCTTTCTCACTTTCTATATCCCGTTAGTCTTTGGTAGCCTGCCTTATTTCTAAAACCTGCTTCCTCCTCTCCATCACCATACGTATTGCTCCAATTAAGACGACCTTCTCTTGTCTGGACTGTTACAGTCTCCATACTGGCCTTCTCATTTCCAGCCTCGCCCACTTCTTGTTTATTCTCTAATTCTTCCTCCACAGTGTCAACAGAGTTTTCTCTCTAAAACAATATTCCCAGTTTAAATATCTCTAGTACCTCAATGTTCCCTAGAGAAAATAAAGTCCAAATTCTTTAGATTGGCATTATAAGTAGGAATGAGTATTTATTGGGTACCTGCTTATCAGTATGGCTTTTTAGACATAAGTCGCTTTATAAATATTTGTTAATGAAAACAGACTTGGTTCTGGAGTTTGCCATCTCTTGGGGGTGTATGGTGAACAGGTAGTTTGCCAGTCTTTAGAATAGTCTGTGTTGACTAGTACCATGGAGATACCTACAGCAATGCCTGGAATCTCTAAAAACAGTAGACCATACCCAGAAGAGTAGAGACTGAAGCCATGTAAGGATGTTTATGTGAGAACTTAAACTGCTAACATCTGAACCTGGTGCCTGCCTCCTCTCAATTCAACATTTGGCTATTTTCCCTCAAGTAGTCTACTCACTCCACTGCAGCCAGTCTTTTCTGATGGTCATGGCCATCACCACCCTAACCATCCTTTCCTTATCACACAGCTTAGGCAACTTATCTCTTAAACACATTTCATCACAGCACAACGAGATTTATCTCTGTGCACAGAACAGGCTGTGTCCTTATTCATTCTGAGTGTCCTTGCTCTCTCACCCACAACACAACTAGGGGAGCAGAAGAGCAGAAAATTCATCTTATCTTCCTCTTACTGCATCATGTTTTTCTGCTCTTCTGCTCCCCTGTGTTCTTTAGTTTTTATGAATGCTGTGGGAGTTCAGAGAAGGGCCAGCCACTAGACTTAAAGAAGTCTAGATACAGACCTAGAAGGCTCTTCTTGGCGGGACTCAGATGAACCTGAGTGGGCAGTGCTTTAAGCAAGTATATAGTTAAAATGCTTACGACTTGTTCAGGCAGTAAAAACTTGGCAAATTTAACTTGTGCTATAGCACCTTGAGGAAGCCGTGGTGGTGTAGTGGTTAAGAGCTACGGCAGCTAACCAAAAGGTTGGCAGTTCGAATCCACCAGGTGCTCCTTGGAAGCTTTATAGGGCAGTTCTACCCTGTCCTATAGGAGTTGGAATCGACTCTGTGGCAGCGGGTTTCTTTGTTTGTTTGTTTGTTTTTTTAGACCACTTGAAAAGTAATAGGCAGTGAGGTTAGAGCATTGTTTCCCAAAAGATGCTACCAGTACAAAAGCCCGTTGCTGTCCAGTCAAATCCGACTCATAGCAACCCTATAGGACAGGGTAGAGCTACCCCATAGGGTTTCCAAGGAGCAACTGGTAGATTTGAACTGCTGACCTTTTGGTTAGCAGCCACTAACCACTGTACCGTCAAAGCTCCAAAGATGCTATTGCGATACGTTAAAAAAGGGAGAAGGTTGTGAACCATCCTCTGTAATCTTAATACAGAGGCTTCTCACCCATTAATACTTTATTTTTCACCTCGCTGAAGGTCCCTTTATTATCTTTGACCTACTGTAAGAAATGCCTCCCAGGGAGACTTCCCAGGGTGAGTAAACTGTAAATGATAATCTGTCATTGGCACCCACAAGCCTACATGCCCTACGGGGACAGTACCTGGAGAGCAGGGAAGAAAGAGTTCCAGGAGGCGGAAATGGGAGCATTGGCTCTGTGCTCTCTCCTCCAAAAGATGCAGGTCAAGTATAGCTCCCTTACTCATCCTCCGCTTAAAGAAAATTGATTTGGGTTAAGAAGGCCATGCTTACAAATGTAAATACCTTTCTTTGGAAGGGATCCAACTTCCTATATATTAACACAATCAAAGAAACTGAAAACCAGTTGAAATAAGCATAGAATAGGAGTTTTAGTTTGGAGGATAGGAGGAAGAGCATGAAAAACTTGACATACTGTATAAAGGAGAAACAGGGTGAGCTGAAGTATTGATTGCATTATGTAAAGTGGTTATACATGATTCATTCTGTTTTAAAGCTGCATTATAACTGACTCTGTGCTGTGTGTATATAAGTACATATAATATAAATGTATAAAACATGCATTTTAAATGTCTCTTTTTCTTATCCAAATTCTTTTGAGGACTTACGCTTTAAAATCTTTATTTCTATTAAAAGCTAAGAGAATTTGATATTCCTGAGAGTGTTATAAAGGATTTTGAAACTAATAAGAAAGCTGTCATTGAGAGACATTCCATTTTAAGCAACTGGTGCTATGTTTTGCCAAGGTGAGATTTCAATTCGTTGTGCATAGGGTGTGTTCAAAATATAGTAGTTTCCTCTAATTTTGCCTCCTTAACATTGATATGTGCAAAAGTATAAATCAGTTAGGGGAATTTTTGAAATTGAATTATAACTTAAAGAAGGTTAAAAAAATATTGAAATAATATTGTCATCTTTACAGAAGCTATCAATTTCCTTTATCAAATTACTAAAATAATTTATTACATGTTTACATTGTTTTAGATCTAGTTTGAAGAAGTAGTAAAATTTCTAGGTTTCTCATTAGAAATGACAACCATCATAATATCAATAAAACCTTATATATTTGTACTTAGTAGTTGATGATTCAGTATAATTTGAGATGAACTGAGTTTTAAGTTTGTACTGTCTTCAAGGGAAAAAGTTTGTTATTGATATAAACAGTACTCTTGGGATGAAGGACCCCTGGTGGCACAGTGGAAAAGAACTTGGCTATTAGCCAAAAGGTCAGCAGTTCAAATCCACCAGCCACTGCTTGGAAACCCAATGGGGCAGTTCTGCTTTGTTCTGTAGGGTCACCGCGAGTCAGACTTGATGGCAATGGGTTTGGTTAAAATTTTGGATAAAATTTTACCCTGCTTAGGAAAAGAAGTTTAATTAATTGGCAGCATACACATAATAATTTACTTATTGAAGCAGGGAAGAGGTAGATGGGAAACATAGATCTGACTGATTAATTCAACCCTTATGAGGCCTTTCCCTAAAGGCTGACAATTACTAGGCATACCCTTGTGTGGTGACATTTTTGTAGTTATTATTTTCTGTTTTTTTTTCTTTTTATAGCGATTTTTTTTCTTTCTGTATTTTATATTTTCTAATTCAATTTAGATTTCCCTAAAAATTTTAGTTGTTGAGATTTAATAAAGTTTGTTTGGAACTAGGAGCAAATGATTTGTTTATTACTCACGTATGGATAGTGAGATAGTTGCTAAGTCTTTTTGAACACTGTCTAAATCACATAGTTAATTTATCAAACAATATTTAAGCATTGGTTCATAATATTTACCAGCTCTTCTTTTTCACAGCATGAAAATGGGACAGATAATAAATATTCTTCACAACACCCCCCCTGACTGTCCTTTTCACTCATACAGAGATTTCCAGATGCACTGGGATGATCTGGTAAGCAAGAGAAGTCTGTACGACGTTAGAAGTTATTTGATTTTGCTTCTTGTAATCTAATCTAAGCTTACTTTCCTCTCAAGATGATTTAAACTTTGTGCTTGAATTTTCAGTATGGCTATAAACTTCCAGAAGATTGTGGAAATATTAAAATATACTGCAGCATCTACTTCAGAATGATTGGAGAAAGAGTCTTCACGTATCCTGTATACAACCGGTTGTGACAGGTGCTCTCTGCCCACTTTTACCACTCAAGCTTGACCTTGCCCCGATTTTATTATCATTTTCAACCTGTTCTTTATCTGAGTGAAACTATTTCTTGACTTCTTTTTATCTGTATGAGTGTTGGTTTTTTTTTTTTTTGTTTTTTTTTTTACTTTTGCTTAGGATTTTTCCCTATTTCTATTTGAGGATGAGCTTAATAAGATAATTCTTTTCTGTAAACACTATTTCAACAATTTGGACAGCAAACAAAACTTCAGCTATAACAATGTGTCCTAGTAGAAAGAAAAAAAAAAAAATCATAGGATTCTCCTTAGCCAAGACCTCCCTCTAGTGGTACGTTGGATATTATTGAAAGCATTTAATTAAAAGAATCAATCATTTAACAATCTGTTTTTTTCTTTTTGAAAGATTAATATTTTAAGCAGAGTTTAGAGAATAGGTCTTGCACTTAGTGTACCCCATTTATTTAAGAAGATATCTCCCAACACTTTATTTTTAAAGACCTACGCAGAGGGCACAAGTGCTCTGGTGAAACTCTGGTTTAGTGCTGATTTAACCATTCCTGTCTCCCAGTCTTTGTATTCTGACCACCTGAAGTTTAAAAATGTAAGAAGAAAAGCCATAGTTTTTTCCTTCTATAGTCTACATTTTCTAACGCAAATATTAGTAGTAGAATTGAAGTTGACTTACATCAGTAATTCCCTTTCATTAAATGTCAAGACATTACTCCAAGTCTTCAGAATATTTTTCATCAGAACAAATGACTGCTTTTCTTAAAGAACTGCTTCTGGAGCTTGAATGCAACCTATATATGTTGTTTCTCTGTACTGGGTTTTTTACTGCTTTTGGAGATGCAACCTGTTTATTGTTTACTATAAACACTTATTTTAATGATAGTATATAAGACTCATAGGAGCCCTGGTGAGCAGTGGTTAAGTGCACAGCTGCTAACCAAAAGGTTGGTGGTTTGAACCCACCAGCTGCTCTGTGGGAAAAAGACGTGGCAGTCTGTTTTCGTAAAGATTACAGCCTTGGAAACCCTATGAGGCAGTTCTACTCTGTTCTACAGGGTCCCTATGAGTCGGAATCAGCTCAGCAGCAGTGGGTAGTAAGGCCCGTAGTGCCTTCTTTATAGTTTTTGGAACATCTTAGTTTGCCAATCCATTTAGAAAGCTATATCATAAAGATACAATGAGTTGTCTTGATTGTGAATATTAAAATAGAAGGAAATAAAATCCCTATGAGAAAACATGCTTTTTAGCTCTGGGTAGTATGGAATAAGCAAAATAAAAGATAGTTAGGATTTACTTTTTGTGCCTTTTTAAAATGTATTATTTTGATACTTTTTAATTTTTAAAATTTATCTTATGTACAAAACTTTTTTGCATTGTTCTTTAACGTTGTTCAGATACCCTCTCAGTTGTATCAGAAGCCAGCCCATACAGTTTTTTCCAAGAGTGGATTTGGAAGGTGTGTTGAAAAGTTTTCTTTCAGATTTGAAATCTAAACTTCCCCATATATGTGGATTTTCCATAAAGATGACAAATAAACCATGCTACTACACACAAGAACTAACTAAAGCTTACATACAGGTAAGAGATTTCTTATCCTGTGTGTCCACTTATCTTACTCAGACCTCTTGACTTCTGTGAGGGAGTACCTAACCCATACTGCTATAATTCATTTTTTCAGTTCAGTGTTTCCATAATACTATTTATTATTATTATTATGTTTAACCATTTTGTCAGTACCATTTATCATTATTGTGTTTAACGTGGTATTATAGTACTAGTAGTAAGTAGTTTACTGATCTGTCTCTTCTAATTTAGTGTGAGCTCCTGGAGGGTAGAGACTATATCCATCTTCTTGTTATCCCTAGTGTTTTATATTTCATAGATGTTCATTAAATATTTTCTCAATAGATGAATGAATAAATAATCTCATAGGATAGTTTGGAAATATTTGCCTTATACAAATCTAATTACCTTGAACTTCTGCCACTTCATTTGTATCTGATTGGTTGAAAAAGCCTTTAATTTCATTTATAGAAATTTAATTACTTCAGTAACATTTTCATTTTAAGATGATAAAACCCACTTCTGTCAAGTTGATTCTGACTCATAGCAACCCTGTAGGACAGAGTAGAACTTCCCTATAGCATTTCTAAGGCTGCAGATCTTTATGAAAGCAGATTGCCACGTCTTTCTCCCACAGAGGAGCTGGTAGGTTTGAACTGTTGATCCTTCGGTTAGCAGCCAAGTGCTTAACTACTTTGCCACGAGGGCTCCTTTTTAAGATAATAGGTTAAGTGAAATCTTATCTATGAAAAAAAAGCGAATAATATTTAAGCAATGCAGATGAGAGAAATATAATGGCCTGTCTTCACACTCACTAGAATAAGATTTCTTTGTCAAAAGTAAAGAAAGTGAAGTCTCTTATTCTGTAACTTTCCAACCCCCATCCCGCTTTATTTATTCCAGTTATTTGCTGGAAAAACTGGATCATTTGCCCTGGAAATGTCCCATATTCTAGAATTGACTGACAGCTTCCTTGTGGTGTCATGTCGTTTAAACTTAACATATTCTTCTAAACCCCACATTCCCTGTAAACCTGTGGTTAGATCTAAGCTTAACTGAATTCTTGTTCAACTTTTAAACAAGAAAATCTCTGAGGTGGTGTGAAGCACAGAACCACATTTTAATAGATAAATCACATTTGATGGATCATATTGGCCATTTCTCAAGTTTCATTTAATCATTACCTTAGTTCTAGGCCTCTGTTAAATATCCATTTATCTCTAAATACAAATCAAAGCTTTTGGTTTTCCTCTATAATTTTATGTTAATATAGAGTTATACAAATTTTATGTAAAATGTAGAAATTAACAGTTAACCAAGCTGCATTTGCCAGTGACACCTAGCAGAATAATGATAATGTGGTAGGAAAACATGTTAATTGTCAGGTTATGACTTCATAAACCTTGGTTTTTTGACCATCTAAGTATATTTAAGTTCTGTATGAATTATTTATGATCTCATCTGCTGTTTCTATAGGCCCTTTTTGTAGTCTTTTTGTACATTTTGAATATAAACCTAGAGGTTTCCCCCTTTGGGCTATTTACTGTATTTTAGAAATCAAAACAATGAGTAAATAATATATTGACAGGCTAGGGGCACCACATGCTCCTGGGTATCATTTTCATCATCTGTATCTTCCTGAGAGGCAGAGGAGGAAGGAACGGGGTATGACATATTTCAGACACATTCTAGAGAAGTTTTTATGTCAGAATACAAGTTAATTTATTCTTATATGAATCTTTCTAGAGTGAATTTTTCTTTTGGTATCTCAAGTAGTAGGAATGTTGTTTAAAAGTTACTACAGTGTATGAAACCCATAGGTCCAAAATTAGCTGTTCTTTGCTTTTCTATAATTTATTTCAACTTTGTTTTTGAACCCTATCTTTATTGAACGGAAAAAATTCAATCTGGCCACTTCAAGGTGATTCACTCATTCTAACAAAACATCTCTTTGAGGTAGAAATTCAGTCCAATTTAAGAGATGGTCCTCTCCCAGGATGGCATCTATTTGCAGGCGAGAGCTTACATAAGGGGGATGGGGGAAGGCAGTATGAAGTGCTTAATAAGGTCCACGTCACAAGAGTGGGCGCCCTAAACTTGGCTCTGGATGCCTACAGAGCTAGTGAGTGCACACCTGGGCTTCTGCTAACCCTGTGATTGAAAACCCAAAGGCATTGATAATTAAACTTTTCAACAAAAACAGCACAAATGTGGCTTAACCGTATTGCCTTTTTCCAAATATTACATGCGTGCACCCAATTGGCTGATCCTAAATCATATTCTAAACCCTAGCTGCAAAGGAATCCAGAAAATGTCCATCTTACAGGAAAGCTGGTAATAGGGAACCCAAGTTTGGAAAGGGACAGTGTTGACATGTTGCGAGGTTGCTAACCATTGTCATAAAACAAAATGTGTACTAAATGTTTAATGAGAAACTATTTGCTCTGTAAACCTTCATCTAAAGTACAATAAAAAAGAAAGAAAATGTCCATCTTCAATTTCCAGGCTCTAGTGCAGGAAGGACACAGAAAGAGGGTGGCACAGGCATGCACTCTGTTTCCTGGGATCGCCACAGCAAATCACGACAAACTTGGTGGCTTAAAAGAAAGGACTCTATTCTCACACAGTTCTGGAAGCCAGAAACCTGAATTCAAGATGTTGGCAGAGTCCTACTCACTCCAGAGCTCTAGGAGAGAATCCTTCCTTGCTTCTTCCAGTTCCTGGTGGCTCCTGGTGTTCCTTGGCTTTTGGCAGCATCACTCTAGTCTCTGCCTTCATCTTCACATTGATCTTCCTTCCATATCTCTGTATCTCAAATCCCCCTCTTCTTTCTCTTTTAAAGACACCAGCCATTAGATTTAGAGCCCACCCTTAATCCAGGATGATCTTATCTCGAGATCCTTGACTAATGACTTCTGCAAAGACCCCATTTCCAGTAAGGTACTGGGGGTTAGAACCTGGACATATCTTTTTGGTGGCGGGGGGACACAGTTCAACCTGCTAAAACACTAACCTACCATAACCTTTGCACAGTCACAGCTGGGCAATGGAAGGGCGTGAGGAGCCATTCACGTCTTGATATGGATTGGTCTCATGGTGGTCTCTGCTCGTGTTGTTTGTTGACAAAGATGGTGTATGAGGCTTTCTCAGACAGGATTTAGCTTTACCGTAGCTCCTTGGTACAGAACAGCTGCACCCCATTCACTCTTCTGAGGCGCGTGCCACCTCCCTTCTTGGCACATCTTTTCCTTCAGCCGAGAATCCCCAGAGGCCGCAAGCCAGCTCCTGTTCCTCAGGTGACCTGCTGGTTTCTCTTCTGTGCCCCTGAAAGTCAGAGGGGACTGAAGGGGAGCATCTTCTTGCCCTTCTGGCAAGAATAAGCTCCAACTTGAGAAATCTCCAGACAAGAAGTGAGCCCCACTCACCTATTTTCAGCATTGCCCCTAAACTTTATCCAGGATTTTCTTGGGAACTTCCAAAAATGGTCAAGGTGAGAAAAACGGTATTGGTCTCTATGGTGACTTTGTGTTGTGTCAACTTAGTAAGATGGACATATGTTTCCCTGAATTCCTTCTCTACATCCTTCTGGCTCAGGGTGGCCACGAGAGAAATTTGCACATGATTGGGAAGCAAGAGCCATGCCTATGCTTCGAAGCTCTGTGTAAGGTCACTGTTGACTCATACTCATTGGGGCAGGAGTTGGCCATGCTCCTCCAGCCCCCACCCGATCCCCTCCTCAGCTTGTCTGTGCCCTGCATCAGGTCTGTGTGTGGCTTCGTTGCCAAGTGCACAGGCTCTTCTCTCAGCCACCTGTAGTGCTGGCGTTGGAGGCTTGAAGTGGTGAGAGACTGCAGGTCATGGTGGGAGATGGACTGCCCTCTGACAGCCACTGTCTGTCCAAGGTGCCACAGGAGTTCCCACCCACTTGCTCATTGAGAATGTGATAGCCCTTCCCATGAGATGCAGGTCTGTGTTCCTGCCTCTTGGATCTGGTCAGACCTGTGCAGAAGTGATGCTTTGTGACTTTGGAGGCTTGGTCATAAAAAGAAACCCAGCTTCCACCTGGTCTGTCTGGGGGACACTTGCTCATGCTGTGAGGGATCCCAGGCAACATGAAAATACAACTTGTCGCCCAACAGCCAACATCGCCTTCACACGTGAGTGAGGAAGGCGACTCCAGGCAGCCTCAGTCACTTAACTGCAATTACATGAGAGACCCCCAGAAATGTAAGAGATAACAATATAATGATCATTGTTGTCTGAAGCCACTACGTTTTGGCGTTATTTCTTCTGTTTGACAGATAACTGGATCACTTTCTTTTCGTCTGCCTATTTGTAATTCTAATCTCCCCAAACTCTCTTGCTGTCCTCTCAACCCTGCTCTACAACTCAGCTTCCAGTAGTGGAGAAGAAAGCAGTTGTTCTGATTCCCATATTATCCATAACAGTTTTTAAAATTGTATTTCAGGTTGTGATTCTATGCGTATTTGATGTGGGAGGGTGAGGAAAGAGATCTTTGTTCAATGTCCCAGATTATTGCCATATATCATTCTTTTACAGACATTAGGACTCAATAGATAATTATTTTAAAAGACTGCACTTGGCTCTCTTAGATGTATCTGACAAGTCAGTTTGGCTAATACCTGCTGAATTGCTACCTCCGTGAGTTGGAGTTGACTCAGCAACTCCAACGGGTATTTTTGTTTGTTTTATTTTGCTTTGTTTTACAAGGCTCTCTAGTTGGCACTGAGGACACAAAAATGCTTAAAACGCAGCTCCTGCCCTATAGTAAAAATCCTACTTATTCTTAAAGACTAAATGCACATGCAGCCACCTCCTCCATGAATTTAATTTATTTCAACAAGTATTTTTGAAGGATCTTAGAATGGGAAGGATGTAAGAATAAATAAGTCATGATTCCTACCCTCAAAGAATCTAATATCTACTTAGGGAGATAGAACATGAGCACTAAAGACAACAGCGCTATCTTGTACTAGAATTTGTGACAAATGAGCACTAACTAGTAGCAGATTCCTTGGGAGTTGAGAGAAAAACAATCGCTTTATGATAGGTTGACTGGTGGGGGATTCAGAGAAGGTGGGATGTTGTTAAGAACCTAGAGGAAGCCTGAAACTGAGGTAAGTGGAGAAGAGAGAGACATTCCATGCAAGAGAACAGCCAGAACATGTTTGAGGACAATGGGTAGCTGTCTGCAATAGGTCTTGTCATTGATTTATACAGAACTTAGAACATACTTTCATCTTAAAGTATTATCTCGAAAGGATGGTATCTAAAGAAGGATAAGAACCAAAAAAAATGTACATATTTCCTCAAGAAGGCTCATGTATTTTTTGTTTTTCCTCACTTGTTTTGTATATCATAGTGTTACCTTAATGGAAAAGAAATTAAAAAAAAAAAAAAAAAAAGACCCAAACCCTTTGCCATCGAGTCAATTTCGACTCATAGCGACCCTATAGGACAGAGTAGAACTGCCCCATAGGGTTTCCAAAGAGCTGCTGGTAGATTTGAACTGCTGAGGTTTTGGTTAGCAGCCAAACGCGTAACCACTAAGATGATATTAAATAAGAATATAAAGACTTACTACATTTTAAAAAATTTTCCCAATCTCTATCCTTTCAGGAAAACAAAATCAAGCCATCCAATCTGACCACTAAAAAAACATTCAGGGCTTGCCTGACTCAAGCCACTTCCATAAAACCTGCCTCGGTCCAAAGTCTCCTACCACGTTCAGTAGCAACACACCACAAGGTGGAGCTTTCCATCAGCCAGCCAAAGCCAGGCATCCTCCCAACTCTGCATCTGCAGCCAGAGTCTGTTCATAGCAGACAGATGTCCCTGCCCAACAAGGTACCACAAACACATCTGGACGTATCAAAGGCCAACAGAAGAAATACTCAAGTTCAAGACACACATCGTAGCCCCCAAAGTGAAATCAATCCTAAATTCATACCAATTTTCAAAAATAGATTGTTACAGATGAACAACAATATCTCAGAATCTGGCAACCTGAAAAGAAAACAGCATGTTGTTACAGAATCTAAGTTGCTTTCACCTAAAACTAGTGTGATCCAGGATGACAAACTGAATTTAGGTTCAGCTGTAAAGAAAAGATCTAATAGTAATATTCAGACACTTGCTGGAAATTTAAATCAGAAGAATTCCAGACCTCTGCAAGAAAAAAATATTGAATCCTGTACAAAGATGAGAAAATATCACCCCTCTAATAGAAAATCATTGATTGAGAATGTAAATGAAAGTAAACAACTACCTGGTAATTCAGTATTTCAGATGTCAGGTAACAATTCAAGTATAATAAAAAGTGCTGTCGACTTCCAAGTGAATGGGAAAGAAAATTTAACAAGTAAATATATAACGCAAATTTTAAGGAAAGGCCACGGGTCAGTAAAAATTAAAAGACAGCCACACATTTTTGAGTCAGACACAGAAATGGAAGATCCCCAACTATCAGTAAATCAGACTAAAGAAGATGATATAAGTGTCCACAGGTTGATATTGAGCCAAACAGTCCACAGATCTAAAAGAAAATTACGTCAAGAATCTTCAAAAACTTCAAGCAAGCAACATTCCAGTACTGGCCTTCATTATGAGCAATCCAGTTCTACTAGGAACCAGGTAAAAAAAAAAAAATTTAATCTGAGGATATACTGAAGATACCATATGCTAGTCCTTTAAAACTTGTAAATAAGGATTTAAATGATTTTCCCATGATCATCTAGAAATGCAGTAATTAAGAAACAAAATATCTACTCTAGTAAAACCTTAAGTATATACAGTTCATTTGTAACAAAATGTTATTCTTTAATCTGATTACAGGTACATGACCTGGAAAACCCAAAACCTAAGAAATTTTTCATCATTCCTAAAGCTTAGAACATGGATATGGAAGAAGAAAATACCCACCAGGTAACTTAGATGGTAATTTTTATTTCTTTTTCTTTACATTACCCAAACTGAGATTGGCATGTGTAGGGATTCTCAACCTCTTGGTAAGAAGGAGCAACTTTTAAATTCCTTGAAGGCTTAAAATCAGTAAGGAATAGGAAATAGAAATAGGAAATACAGACCCTTGAATAGGGCCTGTACACAGCAGCTGTTTCATGTAGGAAAATCCCCAGAGAGGGTGTGTAGAGAGAGGCTCCACCTCCCATGCAATTTGAGGCTTGTTGCAGACCAGGAAGAGACAGTGTGAAGACCCATGATTCTGACAGCCATTATAACACCTACTTTTGAGGACTGTTGCCCAAGATAATAAACCTTAAATGATATTTCAAAGTTAATCATTAAATTAAAATGAACTCCAAACGTGCTGCAGCGCTGGCTAAATTTAAACTTGAGATTTAGCTGATAATGCTGCATTCATGGCACTGCATTCACAAAAATCAGCATCTGGAGTTTGCGTCTTATTCCACTCTGCCGTCTGTTCCTCTCCTAGAACAAACATATGACTAAAATAGCTACAAATGCTTTTTTGCACAGAACTATTGGAATAGTTTCAATTCAAATTCTTTATGTTCAAACTAGAAAACATTTTCTTCATTTCCCTTCCAAGTGCTGTTTCTTCCTATAACTATTAATAGTTTTGAGCCTGATATGAGTGAACCCGATAGCTAGTTAAATCTATCCTTGTCTATTGTAAAATGTTGTGTTTTGTATGGTTTTCTTCATTTTAATGCCCTTAATAGGTGATTGAGAAAAAAATGTATGTGTAGACTGTCATAAAGTATTTCATTTGCATTTTTAAAAATATAATGAAATCTATTTCAGATTTCGTGTTTTAAAAGTGTATCACTTTCCCACTTTGAATTACTTAAGACTAAATACAGTTTTATTAAAAATTTAAAAATCATTCCATCACCTAAAAAGAATAACATAATGAGAAAAATTACAGAATGTTGTTTGGGAAAATAGTTTTCCCCAAATTTAAAATTAATACATCCTGCTATAAAAATTTACATAATATAAAACAGTTTAAAGAAAAAGCAAAAATTACCTGTAATTCCACCTCGTGAAAAAACAAACCTTTGCTAACATTTGTGAGCACACTTCTCGATTTTTCACTATTGAAACAATGTTGGGGTAAATAGTCTTTTACAGATCTTTCCAAAATATCCAATACTCTTCTTACATAGAGTTTTGACAACTAAAAATGTAATTATTTTCTCTCATTCTTTACTTTTTGTTACTGAAATTTATTTGCACTCATTATTTTTTATTATTGAAGTTTTTAATCTTCACAAAGTACAGATAATACTATAAAGCACTTTCAGGTACCTATCACCCAGCTTCAACAGTTGTTAATATTTTGTGACTCTGTTTCAGTTCCTCATAGACACACTTTTTTTTTTTGCTATAATTTTTAAAAGCAAATCTAAGATATCATATACTTTCACCCATAAATACTTCAGTATGTATCTCTAACATAAGGTAAAGTGTATTTTTAAAGGAAAAAAAAAAAGAATGTGTATGTATACATACATATATATATATATATTAAAAAAAGTTGCCTTCAAGTCATTTCGGATTCATAGCAACCCTATAAGACAGAGAAGAACTGCCCCAGAGGGTTTCCAAGGAGCAGCTGGTAGATTCAAACATTCAAACTGCTGACCTTTTTGGTTAATATCTGAGCTCTTATCCACTGCGCCACCAGGGCTTATATATATATATAAGTATGTATATATATAAAGTATGTATATATATAAAATATATATACACACATATATATAATAAAAAATAAATTTTGGGGTGTTTACCATGTCTTTATTGACTCAGTAAGTTTCACTTAGGTTTAACATGCAAACAGGAAGACCTGAATAAACATAAAACCTATTTCACAGCAGAACTAGAGTCATAAGTTGTGTAACCAAAATACTGGAGTGGAAATGTACTTGTTCAGCAGTTTTCATTGAGCATCTTCCTTGTGCCAGGCAGTGTGCTGAGCTCACTGGGTTACTAGAATGAACAAGATTGACACAGCCTGTATCCTCTATGAGCTTATTAGTCTGGTCTCTAGCAAACCCATTTTGAGTTCCTAGCAAAGACTTAGAAGTATATATGTATTAAAGCAAATGTCAAGAGTTACCTTTAGGTCCCTTTTACAAATAAATTATCTAACATTTAAAAGGAGAGAAACAACATTTAAAAAGAGAAACATAAATAAAGCCTCATACTTAAGAAGTATTATTCTTGCTTTCAAAAATTTTAGATGTCTATTTTACAAAGTATGATGTAATTGTTGTGGTAATACATTTAAGAGAAACCAAAAATCTTCATGGAATATTCCACTCTAACAATCGTTCATTAAATGAAAAAGAACTAACCAATGATAAGTTCAATGCTGATTTTTCAAATGTGATTTATTGCCTTTACCACTTCACTAAACCATTGCAATTAAAAGTAAAAATGAGCATGAACTATGCTTCAAAACTGTAAATATAACTTGTGGTCCTAAAATTATGCCTAGTTAATTAACTTGCTATATATTTTCACTGTAAGCATTTCGGTTTTCCAGAGTTATCTCTATTTTCCAATTATTTTACCATTTTCATAGCAAATATATTTAGTTTAAAGCCCATTTTGAGTATGCTTTCCTCATTCTGAGACTAGTATTATAGATAACTAGTAGCCTGCAGCAAAGTAAGGCATGTCATTTTGTTTGTGAGGCTGTGGTGAAAATATCTGTTTATGAAGGTGGTGTTAGTAAGTGTGCATATTTGGTCAGCTCAGTCATCCACAGCATGTAACAATTCTGAAAACCAGCCCTCCCCTCTGCCCACATCTTCCCAAGCTGCATTCCTGCCACTGCCCAGTCATTGTGCCTTAGGGAATGAAAACTTATTTTATTATTAGACTAAGCAAACTCATTAAAAAGATAAATCTACTGCTGAAGTGATTGTATAGTATATTCCAGTTCTTTATACAAATAATCTTGATAGCCCCTGCTCTACTCCATTAGTGTCTAAAATTTAGAATTTAAAGCATAGTATTTCATTTAAATAAATGTTACCCTACATGGCAAAACCTGCTTATGTTAGAATCAGTCTGTTGTCTTGAATGTACCATGGACTGCCAAAAGAACAAACATATCTGTCTTGGAAGAAGTACAACCAGAATGCTCCTTAGAAGCAAGGACGGTGAGACTACATCTCACATACTTTGGACATGTTATCAGGAGGTATCAGGCTGGAGAAGGACTTCATGCTTAGTAAAGTAGAGGGTCAGCGAAAAAGAGGAAGACCTTCAACGAGATGGATTGACACAGTGGCTGCAACAGTGGACTCAAGCATAACGATTATGAGGATGGTGCAGGACCAGGCAGTGTCTACTTCTATTGTACATAGGGCTGCTATGAGTCACAACCAACTCAACAACACCTAACATCAACAACAACATTGTCTTGTGTAAAGTAGGTTTAGTTTTTATTTTATAGTATTTAACCTAATGAAAGTAAAAATATGTGTGTGTGTGTAAAATTCACTGTAGACAGACAGACTGATTGATTGTTTAACATTCCAGGGTCAGAGAAGGAGTTCCAGACCAAATTGCTCTGCTAACATTCACTGGAGAAATCAATCAAGATTTTTGTTCATTTTAAAAATTAGAATTTTTGAAAGCCAAGATAATTCCAAATCTAATTAGGGAAAACTAAATTGTAGTTCTTTGTTTAAATTTTCAGTGATTTGTATGCAGTGTGGACCCAAAAGAAATCATTCTTCACAGTCCACATGGGTTTGCTTATTAGTTGTATGTTGGTTTTAGAACCATTACATTTTTAAAATCATAAATAAATGATTTTATGTTTGTTTATGTCCAGAGGCCAAAAAGATCAGTGATTGCACTTAAAAACCCATGTCAGTATTCCACAATTAGTGCCAAGAATCATATTTACAGGAATGCAAAAATGCTTCTTATGTACTACTTGTATTTTACTACTTTAAGTTTCACAATATTTGTTGCTTACTAAATTTTCTTTTTATTTATAGTGCTATTTTTATATATTATAATAATTATATAATATTCTTACATAAATAATTTTTTTAATTGTTGCTTACTGTAGCAAATAGGTAAAAAGTATGGACTTGTCAGTGATTAGTTTTTATTTGACTACGCAGCTCACTAACTAGTTTTTGCTGTCTGTTTTCAAATTGTACACGAGCTAGTGGTGTGCTAGAACTGACAATATGTTGAATATCTATTGATACTGAAAAAATGGTCCATATTAATAGATATTTAAAGATGTCATGGTTATTTATTGATACTTAAGAATGTTCATGTTGTAGCCTATTTTATTTTAAATAAAAAATAGTAAAGGTATTTCAAATTGATGTATTTTTCAAATGTCAGAGTAACTGTATATAGTGTTAGAAAGGCTGAGATAAATTACAAATTCCTTTACCTCTGTGGTTCCATTTCTTCACATCCATTTGCTGCTAGCCCCATGTAAACTATCTTAGGTCCTTTCCACTTCACAGAACGTTTATTCTCAAGAGTCATTCATTCTTATATTCAACAGATACTTATTTAGTACCTGCTGTATGGAAACCCTGGTGTCACAGTGGTTAAGAGCTACATCTGCTAACCAAATGGTCAGCAGTTTGAATCTACCAGGCGCTCCTTGGAAACCCTCTGGGGCAGTTCTTCTCTATCCTATGGAGTCAGTATGAGTCGGAATTGACTCAACAGCAACAGGTTTGGTTTTGGTTTTATGTGGAGCCCTGGTGGCACAGTGGTTAAGTGCTACAGCTGCTAACCAAAAGGTCAGCAGTTTGAATCCACTAGCCATGCTTTGGAAACCCTATGCGGCAGTTCTGCTCTGTACTATAGGGTTGCTCTGAGTCGGAATTGACTCGACAGCAACAGGTTTGGCTTTTTGGTTTTCGCTATGTGCCAAGCACTGTTCTAGATGTTTGGGCTATATCAGTGAACAGTGAGTTTACATTCTAGCAGGGAGAGAAGAACAATAAACATAACAAAAAAATGTAACAAATAAGTAAATTATAAAGTGTACTAGAAAGTGACAAGTACCATGGAATAAAGAAAAGATAGGGCAAGGTAAGGGCGATGGTCAGGGTAGGTTCATTGAGCAGAGACTTGGAGGAGGTGAAGAGTGAGCACCATGGAGGCCTGAAGGACAAGCTTTCCCAGCACAGGACCAGCCAGAGCACAAAGGCCCTAGTGTGGAACTGTGCTTTATGTGTTCAGGAATATCAGGGAACCCAAAGGGGCTAGAGTAAAAGGAGCCAGAGAGGAGATGTTTGGAGGTAAGATCTGGTCATATGGGACCTCATGGGCCAGGGTAAGGACATTTGTTTTTAAACCAAGTGAAATGGGGTCAGGACCAAGGAGTGACATGATCTGACTTAGGTTTTAACAGGATCATTCTGGCTGCTGTTCTGGGAATAAACTGGGGATAAAGGGGAGTGCCCCGAGATGAAACGGAGACTAGTTGAGAGGCCTTTGCAGCAATCCAGGCAAAAGACGATAGGGGCTGGCACCTTTGTGGGAGCAGTGGAGGAGATGAGAAGTGCTGATTCTGGATATATGTTGAAAGGTAGGGTTCACTGGATTAGAAACTGGTGAGAAAGAGAGGCATTTGAGGATGACTCCAAGGATTTTTGGCTTGATCAACTGGAAGGATGGAGTTATTATCTGAAATGAAAAGGAGCAGGTTTTGGAGTAAGAGTCGAACTGGGAATTGATAGCAACATGGAGGTCATTGATGACCCTGACGAGCAATTTGCCTGGAGTGATGGAGGCGAAAACCATGCTACAGTGGGTTTAAGAGAGAAGGGAAGAGGAGGAAATAGAAGTAATGAATATAGACAGCTCCTTCTTACATCCTTACTTTAATTTACCTCTTAACAGTAGTGTTTGTTCCTTGGTTATTTCCTTCTTGAAACCTCTTCTCCCACGGCCTCTGTAATTCTGCATCTCTGGACACATTTTTTCAGTCTCCTTTACCGATTGGCATTGAGTACCCCAAGAGCCTAGAAGGGGGAACAGCAGTTATGCCAGACACATTGGGGCACAGGAGGAATGGGAAGAAGGCATTCCCAACAGGAGAACTGTAATGACAAAGGCATAAAGATGGAAATGTGCTAGGGAACAGCAAGTACTAGTTCTGGTATGGTTAGTGTGTACTTTATACGGGACCAGAATAACTGGAGATGGAAGTGAAAGGTTGTCCTGAGGGCAAGGTGGCAAAGGAGCGTTTTAAGCAGGGAGTGAATTGTCTGAAGACTGGAAGAAACATAATCCAGGGAGCCAACAATGGAAGGTAAGACAGTTCTGACAGCCCTTGAAATGGCAGGTCATGGAAACTGCTGTGAATTGCGGGACTGGAGAGGCAGGGCCAGAGATGAAGCTAAATTTTCAGGCTTGAACCACTGGAAGGAAAGTGTTGCCTTTTCAAAATACAGAAAATAGGGGATTGGTAGAAAAAAATATAACAAGAAGATGACTGTTTAGTCTGCCATAACCTGGTGTGAAAGGTCCAGGTAATGAGAATCAGTAGATGACTAGATTGACGTTCAGGAAGTGATACGGCTTAGGGAGTCATCCACACAGAAATGGTGGTTGAAGATGTCTGTGAGTGTGTCGGGAGAGAAAAGAAGAACACAGATGACAATTCCAAGGATATAATACCTACCTCTAAGGAATGGGGAGAGGAAAAAGATACAGAAAAAGAGCAGTCAGGATAGGGTCAGAAAGCAGAGATTATGGCATCACAGAAGCCAAGGAAAGAGAAGGTTCAAGGTCAGCAATGTCACTACAAAGTCCAGCAGAAAAAGGGCTGAGAGGCTCTAGTGGCTGCCACGATTCAAAAGGGAAAGGCCTGAGAGAATGGCCAGGTGTTGGAGGGAACAATGTCAGGCTGCGCTACCAGAAGTTGGGCTGTGAAGGGAAGGACAAATGGACAGTAGCTAGAAGGGATGGCAAGACCAAAGGAACATTTGTGATTGGAAACAAAAGGACGAAGCACTTAAATATAAGCAGGAAAAAAATAAACACCTGATGACACTCTATCAGATGGATAGCATTTTCCAATTTTAAGCTTTTCTGCTATGATTTTTTAAATTTCTGGAACCTGCTAACACCAAATATTAACAGAAAAAACTTGTGAACGATCGATCATCTTAGCTTATCAGCTTGTTTTTGAAGACAAGTGATCATGATCAATTTTTGTTAATATTACATGTATCTTTTATAGTTATGTTTCCTGCCAGTTATATTTTTCCTAGTTTCCACCAAAAATAAATGTATTGTTTTGTTGTATTCCACAAAGATCAGTCTGACTACCAGAGTATATTTATTATATTATGAAATTCCTGAATTTAAAAACCCAGGGAATGTTTTGCAATATACTTTGAGATGAATGAAATTTTATATTGTACACGCATAATATTTTTTATTTTGTTCTACTAGCTTCTTTCCAGAGGATATGAATTATTTCTATGACGCAGCTTGTATTCCTATATGAAAATATAACTCTGAAGTCAAATTATAGGAGAAATCTGGCAAAGTATAGTTGGTTCTGTAGTTTATTATATATTTACTTTCTCACCAGTAAAATCGTTTTAGAATAAAATCTTTAAATCTTTGAATAACGTGGGTTAAGCTGCCTTAAAATAAAACTCTAGGTCTGCACTTAGAGGGAACATATGCCAGTATAATCACTTAGCTAAAATGAATAATGGAAAGAAATTTTATAAACATACTGTTTAAGCCATTATAAAGTTTTATCTTGGAGAATCAGACTTTTATATAAATTGCCTTTTTCAAATCCATTCCTAGTTCTGTTCCTTGCCAGTATTGCCATACTGAAATACAAATATTTGTATCTGTACACATAGGGCTTCTATTTAGCAAAGAGAGCTTGAGTACTGTCTTTTCTTTTTTGGTTCTGAACTTGATTAACTCTTGTTTTGGTCTGAATCAGAGTTAGGAAACTAGCTACCCTGCTGGAGTTCCTGTTTCTGATAATGGTGGACTAGAACATTCAAACTAGCCCTCACCGAAAACAACTCATAATGCTGAATAAATGTTTAAAAATTCATAAAAACATCGAAGAACCAAAATGATATAAGGAATTAAACCAGTCTAAAACCTAAGAGAAAATGAGAAGCCATTTGAATGAGAAGTCGGAGTCACTTTTGCTCTTGGGTATTTGATAATCCAGACATGATACTGAACTTTGGTTTTGATGGCGTTGAGAAGTGAGGGGAACAGAAATAAACACCCAGCTACACCCTCCATACCCTGCTCACACACATTTGGCTGGAGCTTTGAAGGGCTATACTCTTATGGTAAAGGTAAACCATAAGTAACCAGCTCCATTTCCTACCTCCTCAGGAGATTGTACGGGTACTTTGCCTTGGTGCTGAGTAGAGGTAAAGGGAAAACATCACTGAAAATGTGCTGAATAGAATAGGAAAGAAAAACATCCCAGAAAGGGCCCCCCAGTGGATTTCAAATTCGTATCACCAAGATGATTCAAGAAACCTCAAACCCAGAATCTAGTTTAAAATAGTATCAGGTCAGTAGTGCACTTAAATGCGTGGTAGAGCAAAATAAAAACAAAATTGCATAAGCTTTAGGGAGAAAATTGTAAAATGTATTGAATAGCATTAAAGAAGATTAAAGTAAATCGGGAGCTATGTCATGTCCAGACTCAATGTTGTAAAGATTCAACGTAATTTCGATCCAAATTTCAACAGATTTGGTTTTGGAACTTGATAAACTTATTCTAAAATTGATGGGGGAATGAAAAGTCAAGAATAAACAAAGACTCTTAAAGAAGAAAAACAAGAGGGGAGAACTTGCTCTTCAGATATCAAAATTTATACAAAGCTGTAATAATTATAACAACATGGCTTTGGTGTGCAATAGGACAAACCATTGGAATTGAATAGAGAGCCCAGAAAGAGACCCATACATATAATGGATTTTGACATATGTCATGGCAAATCAGTAGAAAGGATAGACTTGTCAATAAATGGTATCTGGATGATTGGATGTGCCCATGGGGTTGGGGGTAGGAATTGGAGTCGTACATTTATTTCCAAGTGGATAAAAGACTTAAATATGAGATACAAAAGTACAAAGCTATTCAAAGATAATACAGGAGTGGCTTTATGATGTCAGGATAGGGACATATCTCTTAAAGCATAAAAAGCACTAGCTATAAAGGAAAAGATGGTTAAATTCAACATCAGGATGAATATCTAGCATATATCAGAAAACCATAAAGAGAGTGAAAAGACAAGCCACAGAGTGGGAGAAAATATTTGCAACACATATAACTGACAAAGGATTTATAGCTACAATATATAAAGAACTCTTTCAAATTACTAAGAAAAATGCACACAACCCCATCCTCCAAAAAGTGGGCAAAATTTTATTGGTATCAGCAGTCTCTCAGATATCTTTCTTCAAATTAGTTGTTCTCAGTCTTTTCTCTCCTTCACCGTTCCCGTGTAATCACTCTCCTTTTGGTAACATTTCTCATTTCACTCAGAGGCTCTCAAGGTGATGGTGAGATTTGGAGGTGGTACTCGGGAGCTTATTTATTCTCCTCTGCTTTCCTTAAAAAAAATCACTCTAAATTGATCTGGGGCTGCCCCCAGAAACCTTCCCAGTTTACAGCACAGAGAACTTCTGGAGAAACAGGTCTAAGCTTAGTCTCTCCATTATCAGCAGAAAGGCACGACCCCTAGAGATGGTGATCAAGGCTCCCAGAGTCTAACTGTTAACGTGTTTCCTGCCAACCTTGCAGTCTCCTTAGCTCACCCCGTTGGTTGTCAGTGCACACTGTAGCCCATGTGGTCTGCCATCTCAGGAGACCCCTGTGAAATTCAGCGCTTGCTATGGCACCAGTATAAATGGCAGTTAATGATTATGACTTAGATTTTTATGGCCTATGTATAAAACAAAGAACTTTTATATGTTGTAAAATTGAGCAAGCTCTGTGTTTCCCAGAGCAATAAATCCAGCCTCTCTTTTCCTCCTAAGAACTAGCTTTAGTACTTTGTAAACTGAAGTAAGCCACACTGTATACGGGGCCGCTGAGATGAAACAAAGGAAAGCATTTTTCGTCTCTTTAACCAGATTTACCACATTTCATTACTTTGCTGCCTACTATTGCTCTGTGATCCCTAAGGAAATAACTAGGTGAAATTGAGAATAAAAGCAACATAACGTAGGATATTCAATACACCAGGTTGTATATGCCCAAGCAGGTCACACAAGGATTAAATTTAGCTCTAGTTAACCTGATTTCAAGTGCAGTTCAATCTGGGGGGCTATGAGAAACAGAGTGCTCATTCTACATTATCAGAAAATATTTATGTTGAGACATACGGTCTTGAGTGTCCCTGCCATATAGGAAAATTAACATATAACAGGCAGGTTCAGCTTTCAGAGATCACTGAATATTACATTTGCAGTATCAACTTGACAACAGTGTTCTTTGGCCAAGGAGAGCGCTCGCCAACACTCCCCGCTGCTCACCACCCTCACTCACACATACATGCACACACATGCCACCTATAGCATCTCTGCCCTTTTGTGCTCCAGGAAAGAACAGAGTTCCATCTGTATCTTGGGAACAATGACATTTCTGACAGGTGGCTCCATTTAGACTTAGTCCTCAAAAACTTTGCCAGCCTTGAAGGGATTGTCCCCCTGCTTGAAAAGCCCCAAAGCCGGGAGAATCCATATAAGTCAGAGGAAGAACCTTCTGACGTTTAAAGTTGATCATATAACAAGGCTGTGTAATTTCTTCCTGGAGAAAGTGAAGGGTGGGATTTCCAAATCAGACTGGTTCGCTTTTGCCTGGACTGGTTTTAATTAACTGGTAATTCTGCTGAAAAGTATGGAGATAGACCAGATGTCCTTCCAGGGTTCCTTCAACCCTGACTGCTATTTATCGACTCACAAGGAGTCCATTCCTTTACTTAAAAGTGAGGGACTGAGCAATCCACATGTGTCGTCGAAGTGATGAGAGAAATGTGTTGTTTTACCATCCCATCTTGCTCTTTAAAAAAGAATTTATGGTGAAAAATATGGATTCAAAAGTTTATAAAATGTATATGTGCAATTTAAAGAATAACAATGGGTGATAATGAAACAAAGACCTTATACTACCATGCAGGTTAAGAAACCAAACACCACCAGTGCCTTAGATGCTTCCTAGGAGCCTCTTCCTGATCTCATTAGCTTCCCACCTCCACGGAAGTAACCACTCTCTTGAAGTTTTTGTTAATTTTTTTCTTCTCTTTATAGTTTTACTTCTTATCTATATATACAATGTATCTGAATGTCATATACATTGACTTAATACCATATCTATTCTGCTGAGACTTTTGTCTTTCAACATTATGTCTTTGCGGATCAACCATGTTGATGACCTCATTGTAGTTTGTCCCTTTTCTCTTCAGTATACCATCCCCTTGTATGAATATACCATAATTTATCCCCTCTTCTATGGATGGACTTTGGATTGTCTCCAGTGGTACCATAATTTATCCCCTCTTCTGTGGATGAACTTTGGGTTGTCTCCAGTGGTATCATAATTTATCCCCTCTTCTATGGATGGACTTTGGGTTGTTTCCAGTGGATGCTGTGGTTGGTTGCTTTTGATTTGTTCTCTGTGTGATTTGCATATATGCAAGCTTCTCTAGACTCTAGAGTTGATATGTGAAGTGTGGGCCAACTTTAAATTGAAGAAGTGACATTTGAGTTGAGTCCTGGATGGGAAGACGGAGACAGCTACATGATGATTGGGGGCAGAGCATCTCAAAGAGAAGGAGCCACAAGTGCAAGGGCTCTAGAGCTGAAGAGGCTTGGGATGTGTTGTGGATCGAATTGTATCCCCCCAGAATATGTCTTGTAATTCCTTACCCCTATAGTTGGGGGTGGAAACCCTGGTGGCATAATGGTTAAGAGCTACGGCTGCTAACCAAAAGTTCGGCAGTTCAAATCCACCAGGCGCTCCTTGGAAACTCTATGGGGCAGTTCTACTCTGTCCTGTAGGGTTGCTGTGAATTGGAATCAACTCAGCTGCAATGGGTTATACTTGGAGGGAGCCCTGGTGGCACAGTGGTTAAGCACTCAGCTACTAACCAGAAGATTGGCAGTTCAAACCCACCAGCCACTCCATGGAAGAAAGATGTGGCAATCTACTTCAGTAAAGATTTATAGGCTTAGAAACCCTATGGGGCAGTTAGTTCTGCTGTGTCCTATAGGGTCACTATGAGTCAGAATCGACTCAACAGCAACGGGTTTAAACTGTGAGAAAATAAATTTTTATTTGTTAAAGCCACCCACTTGTAGTATTTCTGTTATAGCAGCATTAAGAAACTGAGCAGGAAGGCCATCGTAGCAAGAGCAGAACAAGCCCCTGGGAGAGAGGGAAGAGAGAAGTTCTAAAGGCAGGCAGAGCCAGGTCATTTGGGGCCTTGACACACGCATATGTCTAGACCAGATGTTATGGGAAGCCAGTAAAGAGGCTACTTGTCCCTGTAAAACTCTACAGAGAAATGGGATATTCCTGCCCTGTGGTCCCCCAAAATATTAGAACACATGGCCCAGTGTCAGCACATTTCCTAAAGTCTGGATGATTTCATTTTAAATACAACAGATGAAACACCAATAATCTAGTACAGGCTACATGGCCCCAAGCCCATTTCTTTCTATTCCTACCTTACCTGACCTTCCCTACTTGACCTGACCTCACCTGGGCTCACCTGACCTCACCTGACCTTACCTTCTTTCTTTCTGTTTTTTTTCCCAGTGGTCTCCCCTCCAGTGGAGATAAGTGGAGGTGAGGCCTGCATGAATCTTTTGGGGATCCTTTTTCAGAACTGCCTGTGAGAAACTATGCATAACTCCACAAAAACAAGCAATAAAATATTGGCACATTGTAGTGTAGCCCTTATTTGGGAAAGAAAATGACTGTAAAGAATTACTCTAAAGAATCAAAATCTGCAGCAATGTAACTCTGACCACAATAATTACAACCTTTATATTATTATGCAAAGAACTTCAGCTCCTCGGAGCCACGTTGTCTGGAATATCTGCTTCCCAGAAGAGGGTCTTTCCCCATTGAGGTGGTTTCCCAGAAGAAAGACAGTGTGCCTCAATGATAAACCCAAGCTTCTGTCTCTTATGAGACAGGAATTGTGGGGACTTTAAAATTACCACTTTTTTCTGTTCTCTCCTCATCAAGGGTTAAATGAAAAAATAAGATAAAGTAAAATCCTGGGATCAGGTCTGGCCGGGGTCGTGGTGTTTTATTGCTACTGCTCAGTGAGGAAGGGAATCCTCTATGAAGGGAACGTGAGCTGGGAACACTAGATTCCACTCTGCTTTCTCTGAGTACTTAGAACATACAAATAACCCCTGAGTCCGTGCGGGAGCCTATTGATGCCTAATGCCAGCTGGTAACCCCTCTCCTGCTGCCCTTTCCTACTTATAGTAGTGTCTGGAAAATGGTTGTTCAACTTAGTTCTTACAGCACTACAATTCTACTATATTTTGAGACACTGTGGCCATTTCTCTTGTTGCTGTAGGGTTGGAGTCTTACTAACCTGATTATGTTGTTGTTGTTAGGTCCTGTCTTAGTTATCTAGTGCTGCTATAACAGAAATACCACAAGTGGATGGCTTTAACAAGGAGAATTTTATTCTTTCACAGTCTAAGAGGCTAGAAGTTTGAATTCAGGGTGCCAGCTCCAGGGGAAGGCTTTCCCTCTCTGTCAGTTCTGGGGGAAGGTCCTTGTCATCAATCTTCCCCTGGTCTAGGAGTTTCTCAGCACAGGGACCCTGGGTCCAAAGAATGCAGTCTGATCCTGGCGCTTCTTTCTTGGTGGTAGGAGGTCCGTTGCCTCTCTGCTAGCTTCTCTCTTTTATATCTCAAAAGAGATTGACTCAAAATAGAACCTAATCCTGTAGATTGAATCCTACCTCATTAACATAACTGCCTCTAATCCTGCCTCATTAACATCATAGAGTTCAGGATTTACAACACATAGGATAATCATATCAGATCACGAAATGGAGGACAGCTACACAATACTGGGAATTATGGCCTAGCCAAGTTGATACATATTTCGGGGGGACATAATTCAATCCATAACAGGTGCCATCGAGTTGATTTTGACTCGTCATGACCCTATGTGACAGAGTAGAACTGCCCCATAGGTTTTCTTGGCTGTAATCTTTACAGAAGCAGATTGCCAGGTCTTTTCTCCCCCGAAGGCACTATGAACTGCCAACTTTTCAGATAGCAGCCGAGCGCTTAACCATTTCCTGGGCCCCTTAGCCTGATTATGCGTACCCACAAGAAACTCAGTGCACCAAAAAGGTCAACAATTGCTCTAAAGCAAATTTGACAGACAAGGGGAAAGGGAAATTAGAGTACTAGAAACATAACAAGCAGAACGCAATTATATGTCGACACATTGTGAAAAATGTAACTAATGTCACTGAACAATTTGTGTAGAAATTGTCAAATGGGAACCTAATTTGCTGTATAAACTTTCACTGAAAACACAATAAAATATTATTTAAAAAAAAGAAACAGCACAGGTCCCCACCTCGTGAACTAGTAATCAAAGGAGCAATCAGTAAAAATATAGTGAAGAAGTTAAGGAATACGTAGTTTGAATAGCTATAAGTCCTTAAAGTCACACATTTTAGGGGGGTTGGTAGAATTTGAAAGGACAATAAGAACTAATGTTTTCTCCTGTCATTCAAAATTTTGTGCTTTGAAAGAGGAAGTGAGATAAAGAAAGGGCTATAAAATGGGTTAAGAAGTCATGTGGTAGCTTGCGGCAACCCTAATGTAAAACAGCTTGAGGGCAATTTTTATTCTCTTTTGAAGGCTATTTCTTCTTCGGGTACTTAAAACCATGATCTCTATCCACACTCCTTAACTGGAAATTTTTAGCCACATCTGTACCACATCTGAGAAGATCACATTGGGGCCTCTTTTGAGAAGTTCTATTCGAACAGTCACCCTGCTTTTTGTTTTATTTCTCCATCAACGTCCAGTTTTGAATTCCACAAGTCCTGATTTAACCACAGCCTAATGAGAGAAAAAGTTATACATTTATTTAGTTTGTCTAATGAGTATTGGAAACCTCCACATCCCACGAGACTGCAAAGCCAGAGAAGAAGTCATACATGTCTTCAGTTTCTTTAATGAGTATTGGAAAACTTCACATCCCACGAGACTGCCAAGCCAGAGCAGGAACCACACCACTTCTCTCTACAGAGTGTCTGTTATTCTCCCGAGACTGTTGACCCAGCAGTTCCAGCTGCCAAGTGTCACAGTGGTCCCAGCCACAACCAGAGGACTTTAACCCAAGTTTTCTAAAATAAGCTTATAAACGTTACTGTCAGCCCAGCTCAGCATTCAGCCCCAGAGCTCCTAATTTTAGTCAGTGCGTATACCTTAAAAATTCCCAGTAGCTTTCTGTCGAGCAATCCTTATCTATTTCCCAGGTGGGTTTCATAGGATATTTCCATCTGCTCACGGTAAGGTGTTATAGGAGCCAGTTTATTCAACGATGATTATGTGGAAGGAAATCAAGAAGAGAATATGTCTTTCAGAAAGCGATGGTAGAAATTACAGGAAAGGGATTAGGATCCAACCAGGTGTGCCATGAGTCCGTTGCCTCCGCCCCCACAACAAGGAGTTATCCATCCCAAAATGTCAATAGCGCTGAGGTTGAGAAACTGTGAGCTAGAGAAACACTGAGGTGTATCTTCTGACCCTCCTCCCCCAAGAGGATACCCTGAGCTATGCACCTTATGGACCAGAAGAGTGGAGCCTCTTCTGCAGGGTATACTTACATGGGAAACAAATTAACTATACACACAGCAAACCCAGTAAAGACTAACGTGACAGTAACCGCTCTAGGAGTTTATAGATGGCCAAGAGATTACTCCTGAGCTCTGCCTTCTGCCCGGGATAGTTAGAGAGGACTTCTTTGTAAACTTGAGACTTGAGACAAGCCTTGAGAAACGGGTAGAATAGGCAAAAGAAGGACACTTGCAGACTTCAGTGTTGGAAAGTCACAGATAGGTTTGAGGGCAGTGAGTAGACTGACTTGACTAGAACGGAGGGTTGGTGATGAGAAGCTGTAGAGTGTAAGGTTGCATGGAGGGCCTTCAAGAGGCTTTGGACTTTATTCATGTTGATTCTATGACAATTAGTGGGAGTTCGGTTAATACTTCAAATAAATGATAAAGGAAAAGAGGATGACATGTATTCAGAGTCCTTCCTCCCCAGCGCCCTACAATTTTATTTACACCTCTGCCTCATTCCCTCTGGCCACAGCGAAAGTAGACACAGTCATGGTGCAGTAAGATGGCAGGGTGGACACAAATAGATTTTTTCAGCATTGGGAACCACCAGCAGGGAACCACATCCCCACTGTCGTATACATGTTCTTTCAGCAAATCTTTGCTGAGGGCTGGCTGTGTACAAGGTGTTTTGAACACTGATCCCATCGAAGGACCATAAATCTTGGGAGAATGAAGTGGGAATGTCATCCAGAGCCCTAAACAGAGGTCTCAGTCTCCCCCAGTATGAATAAACCGTGTGACAGGTGGAATACTAAATTCACGAGAAGAAAAGAGAAAGTCTGATGTTTCCCACCTGGGCTGAGAACATAGCCAACCAGTTGCCAGGACCGCTGAGCAATGGGGAAAAGCTTTCAAGCTGTGTCCCACTGTTGTTGTTGTTGTTGTGTGCCTTCGAGTTGATTCCGACTCATAGCGACCTCATGTGACGCAGCAGAACTGCCCATAGGGTTTTCTAGGACGTAATCTTTATGGGAGCAGATCGCCAAGTCTTTCTTTCTGGGTGGGTTCAAGTCGCCAGCCTTTTGGTTAGCATCTGAGTGCTTAACCGTTTATGCCACCAGAGCTCCTTACACGTAGAATTAAAAAAAAGAAAAAATCCAAACCCGTTGCCGTCAAGTCGATTCCAGCTCATAGCGACCCTGTAGGACAGAGTAGAACTACCCCATAAGGTTTCCAAAGAGCAGCTGGTGGATTCGAACTGCTGATCTTTTGGTTAGCAGCTGAGCTCCTAACCGCTGTACCACCAGAGCTCCTACACATGGAAAAGAGCCATAAAAATGCCAATGAGTTGCTGTTGATCAGTGGTTCAGCCTGGAAAGTGGTCAAAGAACACAGGCAGCACCCTTTATAATGGTGGCTTCTAAAAGCACCATGTTTGCTCTTATCAAAGTTAGTTTCCAACCTGATATGACTGACTCTGTCTTTCGATCTGAACAAGTCAGGTTTGAGCAGGGGCTCTTTGCAGCGTTTGGGGCGCACAACCATTCTTCTGCCAGAAGAGCCATGGTGACGCAGCTGGGCTCTGTTCTAGGGTAAAATCACCCCAAAGTTTAATAAAGCAAAAAGATTTTATTCAGCATGTATTCAAAGAGGCAAAAGTAGGAAATGGACAAGCATGCTCCAGAGCCATGTCTGCCCAAATCCAAGGAATATTACAGAATTGGCAAAAGTGGGAAAACGGGCAAGGATACTGCCAGAACCATGTCTGTCTGAGTCCAACAAATATTACAGAATCATCAGTATGTATTAACATTACAAATGGGCAAAACCATTGAAATTTCATCTTTTCAGGGATTCTACATTTTGAATTGTCTTTCTTAATAATCATTGGTACAAGTTTCAGTAATGACAGTCAGGAGGGTCTTCATTGGTCCAACAAACTTTACTGTTCACTAAATGCTAATAAAAGATAAGAGTGGAAAGTATGTGCGTCTTTTGCGCTGTTTATGATTTGTTTATGTGAAAGGTATCTAAAAGATGTTTTCAACGATTGTCCTAGCTGTTGTCTTTATACCTCAGGGCCCAGTTGATATGGTTGATGTGTCCTTTTGAGTTCTTGTTACTCCAGCTGGGTCACATTCTTTATAGTCGAGGACAGGGAATAATGGCTCCAATATTATCTGCTAAATCAGCTCTCAGATGAGAGGAACTGGGATTCAAGGAGCAAACACGTTAAAATGCCTCCCCTGCTTGCCAGCAAGACCCAGGCTTCTCAAATTCTATTCTTCGGGCACAAACCGTACATACTATCCTTTCCTCTGCTGGATCGTGACAGAGCCCGGACCCTGGCAGTACATGACAGACCTATGACTTTCACAATTTCTTGGGATTTAATTGGCATCAGTGTCTGTTACTCTAGTAAAGTAGGCTCTCTTCAGGAAGTGTTTGCTCAGCTTCTTGTGGGGAAGCTTACTTCTTCCTCGTTTCATTTATCATCGGACACCCACAGCAAATTCTGTGCCTTTATTTTTCACTCTCCTAGTCCAATCCCAGCCCTAATAATTAATTTCTGACGCTCCCAGACAGCGGGAGGAACCGAGAATCCCAGTGCAGCCTTGCATGCCTGCTGTTCATGACCCCGCGGCCACACGGCTGCAGAGGAGGATGTTTCTGGGCCAGGCTCAGGAAACACTTATGCACAAATTACCCAGAATCCAAACCAGGGCCACAACTGTCAGCCTGAACTCAGGGCACCTCCAGGCTGAAGGGACAATAACCCAGCCCTCTGAAAGGACCCGCCTTCTCTTCCCTGGGTGGCTGTTCCTCCTGGTCACTGCATGTCCAAAACCACTATTTTAATTACCATTACTCATTACTCATTTACCTGTTGCCATCGAGTAGATTCCAACTCATAGTGACCCTATAGGACGGAGTAGAACTGCCCCATAGAGTTTAAGGTTGTAATCTTTACAGAAGCAAATTGCCACAACTTTCTCCCGAGGAGCAGCTAATGGGTTCGAACCTCCGACGTTTTGGTTAGCAGTCGAGCACTTAACTACTGCACCACCAAGGCTCCTATACTATTTTAATTAGGTATAATTTTATAGTATTTTAATTAGGTATAAAAATTACATAGAGCAGAGGGTTTAGCATTTTGGGTTGGATTATTCTGATTCCCTAACTAAAACCACCAGAGGATTACTGAAGGGAAAATACCTACATTAGAACAAGTTAAGCATCTAGCACAGTTCTTATAAATATTTGTGTAAAATGCTGTATAAGCCATATGAGGCGTTGCAGTAAGTTTGAGGAAAAGTACTCATACTATCCCCCAGTATGACATAACTCTTGTGGTTTCTGTGGCTTCTCATCTACCCCTCGTGTGTTCTGTGTAGGTCTCATCATCATGTCCTGGTAATCGTGCACTTTGATTCTTTCCAACGTGACTTCATACCCTGATCAGTTTCCCATGTTACCCATATAATCTGCATAATTATCATTTAATGACTGAATATATTTCTCACATTTCATTGTGAGGATGTTCCATATTTAACTCATGTGTTGCTAATGTTGGGCATTTAGGTTGATAACAATTTCTGCCATTTTACGTAATGCTGGGATGAACATCTTACTGCATAGAGTTGTGTTGATAATGTGTGTTAACCGCTTGGTGCCACTGAAGAAAATTTGTGTTTTATGATACTTATCTTCATGATAACAAGCACATGGGCAGTTTATTAGAGCAAGAGACATTTCAAATGATAGTAAATCAAACAAAAGCTTCCATATGTTTAATACTATAACATAGCAAAACTTCATTAATTTAGATTAATGGGGGGAAGATAAGGCTAGATTAAGGAGTCCTGGTGGCACAACGGTTAAGCACTCAGCTGCTAGCCAAAAGGTTAGCCTTTTAAACCCACCAGCTGATCTGCAGGAGAAAAGACCTGGAGATCTGCTGCCTTAAAGATCACAGCTTAGGAAATCCTGTGGGCATTTCTACTCTGTCATATAGGGTCACTGTGATTCAGAAGTGACTTGACGTCACAACATGACAAGAACAACAACAAGGTTAGATTAGTACATCTAACTTGTTGTTTTAGGTGCCATCGAGTTGGTACCAACTCATAGCAACCCTGTGTACAATAGAAGGAACACTGCCCAGTCCTGCGCCATCCTCACAGTCCTTGCTTTGTTTGAGCCCATTGTTGCAGCCACTGTGTCAATCCATCTCACTGAGGGTCTTCCTCTTTTTCGCTGACACTCTACCAAGCATGATGACCTTCTCCAGGGACTAGTCCCTCTTGATAACATGTCCAAAGTACAGGAGACAAAGTTTTACCATCCTCGCTTCTAGGGAGCATTCTGGCTGTACTTCTTCCAAGACAGATTTGTTCATTCTTCTGCAGTCCATGCAGAGGCATAACTAAGGTACCGAAGCTAGGGCGTGTGAGGAAGTTTCTATTGGCCATCGCAGTTTCCATCACCAGCTGTGAGAGATCATTCAGTAATTTAATACTAATTGCCGTAGAGGCTATTTTCCGTAGATAGGCCCCTGAGTTTATAGTATATTCTTCACCAACACCATATCTCAAATACATCAATTCTTCTTCCATCTTCCTTATTCATCGTCCAGCTTTCGCATGCATATGAGGTGATTGAAAACACCACGACCTGGGTCAAGCGCACCTTAGTACTCAAAGCGACATGTTTGCTTTTTAACACTTTAAAGAAGTCTTAAAGACTATTTTATTATTTTTAATTACATAGAAATGCAAGCTTATTGTTTAGTTTTTCCAAACAGAAGTCCTTCAAGATTTGCAAGTGCTGATTTGTGAGGATCATTCATGATTTTCAATTCAACTGCAAATGGGACGCTGCTAAAATGCTTCTAAAGTAGTTAATTTAATCAAGTAGTGCGTGATTTTTAAAATCCAGAAAGCATATGGACAAGTGACAACTGACTTGGTGTGTTCTCTGAAGGAGTGGGGGGTGCAGTGAGGCTACTAAAGTGAAGAGGTCCCCTCCTTTGAAAGACTGGGGCTTTGTTCTCCAGAGAGGATAAACAGGATCTCTGAGCTTTGATCCTGCACAGTTGAGAGCAGGCACACAGGCTGAAAAGAGAGGGAGTAAAGGCCAAGGGCAGTGCCTAACATAGAGGAGGTGCCCAATGAACATTGGCTGAATTAGGTGAATTATTCACATACATAAAAAGTTGCTCCCTGAACTCTAGCAACCAAGCCTCAATCCTGTAGGCAAGAGATTGAAAATATTTTTCCTTGGGAACATGACTGGCTGTATCACCCCCACAATGAACCCGGTATCCACACCCTCCGCAGATCCTCAGGGTCTTCAGTCAGTTTCTTAGTTCCCTGAGCCTCCAATATGAGGACCACCAGGCATCTGAGGATGTCTCTGACATGGGAGATCGAGACCTTAATAGGAGATAATCAATTTGAGGGAATAGGGAGTTTGTGGGAAGAAAAAAATCTCAGACATACTGTCATTAATATGCTCAAAGAGATAAGGGAAAATACTTTAACTATGAACAAGAACAAGACACTATCTTTAAAAACAAGAGGATTGAGAAGACAACAATAAAAGAACACTTGGATATTAAAATATAATTGCAAAAAATATATATAATAGCAAAATGAAAAACTCAGAATAATTACAAGATAAAGTTGGAGAATTCTCTAGAAGAAAGAGCATATGTATGGAAAAGAAGAGATAAAATATTTTTTTAAATAGAGAATAAGTTCAGAAAGCCTTGTGACTGAAAAAGGAAGGGAAACAATATCTAGAAAGGAGGAAATCACCAAAGAAATAATTCAAGAAAATTTCCCAGAAGTAAAGGACATGAGTTTGCTGACTCAAAGGACCCTTTGAGTACCCAACACAACAGATGGAATTTCACATCATGAAATTTCAGAACATTAAATGCAAAGAAAAAACCTTACAACTATCCAAAAAGAAAAAAATAGGTGGCACACAAAGGAGCAGGAATCAGAGTAGCTTCATAACTCGACAGCAGAGGCTAAAAGGCAGTAGAGTCAATTCTTCATACTGAAGGAAAAAAAAAAATCAAACATAGAAGTCCATGTCCAGCCAAAATATCGATCATGTGTCAGAGCATGTTTCAGACAAGCAAGGTCTAAAGAAATTTAACTCCCATGCTCCCTTTCTCAGAAAGCTACTGGGAAATGTGCTCCACCAAAACAAGGAGTGAAACCACAAAAGTGGAAGATGTGGGTACAGGAAATAAGATATCCCACATAGAGTTGAGATGAAAAATCCCATTATGATGGAGGGAGGTCCCAGAATGAGAGCTACCACTTGGTGTAGAGGGTAGCCAGTCAGGAAAGTGCAGGTAGAGGGATCTCAGAAAGATGCCCTCAGGAACATGAAACGGATGTGCCTCAGTGTCCTAAAAGGAGATTCAGACCAATGGGGCTTGAGGATGAATTAGTAATAAAAACTAAGCAAACAGAAATGACAAGTTATTAAGTTCATAGAAAACAAAACATTGTATAGTAAATTACTCATGGCTCATCTGTGAATAACCTTTAGTCATAGTAATGTAAACATTGAGCACTGGCCTAAATGAAATTATGTCAGAGGATGAGGTAATGTTTGACATAAAAGGAATGCATTGTAATTGTGGAATTCTGTGTATCCGCAGAGTGGGGGACGAGCAGGAAGAGGAATTGTGTTCCTTGAATCTCTCAACTCGCATTGTGGAAGCTGGCCCTGAAAATCACAGTATTTACTACAGACTCTGTGTTGTGCTCGAGGAAGCCTTAAGGTGCATAAGAATCATTTGTAAGTCTGGGGGTGGGGCCTGAAAACTTGCATTTCTCACAAGTTTCCAGGTGATGCTGATGCTGCTGGTCCAGGGACTGCACTTGGAGAACTGCTGGACTAGGGAAGTCTTTCTCAGATCATCTCATATTGTTAAGAAGGAGCTTCCTTGATTACTCACTGTCTTGTCAAGAAAGGAGCCCTGGTGGTGCAGTGGTTAAGCACTCAGCTCCTAACCTAAAGGTCAGCGGTTTGAACCCACCAGCCACTTTGTGGGAGAAAGATGTAGCAGTCTGCTTGCATAAAGATTACAGCCTTGGAAACCCTATGAAGCAGTTCTACTCTGTCCTGTAAGGTTGCTGTGTGTTGGAATCAACTTGACAGCAATGGAGGTGTTGTCAAGCATCGGGTCTGAACTATGGCATATGCTGCAACCCCTCCCCACCCCCTCCCCACCATATTTTCTGTTTACTGTGTTTATGATTAAGCCAAATCATTTAAGGAAGACAAAAGGCTTTTAAGGTGAAAAGAGAGATTATTTTGGTTTTATTTTTAAAGAAAGCTCCTAGTTTTGAAACTGCCACCTTTCAAACAGAATAGTGCCCATTCATTCCTGTTCCAAATACCTAGCTACCCAAGTGAAGGTGTTGGTTAAGAGCTACGGCTGCTAACCAAAAGATCGGCGCTTCGAATCCACCAGGTGCTCCTTGGAAACCCTATGGGGCAGTTCTACTCTGTCCTGTAGGGTCGCTATGAGTTGGAATCGATTTGACGGCAATGGGTTTTTTTTTTTTTTTTTTTTTGGTTTTTAATCTTAAAATTCACATTTTTTAAACAACCATTGAGCTTATCTTGCCTTTGTAGCCATAGAGGGTTGTTAGTATGTAAGCGTTGTAATTTTTTAAGGGAAGAGCAGAGCAATATTAAAGAACCCAATCTAAAAGAGGAAAAAGCCAACAGATGTAAAAATGATTTAAAGTTCTAGCACATATCTTAAAATAAGCCAATTCCAAACTGCCCTCTTTGCCATTTACCCACTGCCTATGCTACCCCACTGCTGGATGTGGGGAATCGAGCCAGAAGAAACATTCTCCTTGGTTTGTGGTTCTCCTCTTCCCTTTCTTATGGTAAGTTCTGGAAGGTTTCTTATGCAACCAAAGGCCATGAAAAATGAGGTGGAAGGGGGTTAGTAGAGAGGAGAAGTAAAGATAAAAGAAAAAAAGGTGGAGTGAGGTACATGGAGAACTGTGGACAACAGTGCAACTTTTATTTGGTAGGAAAAATAAAAATCAATGGTCCAATCCAAAGAAGCTTTTTGTACAGACTCAGTCAATGAAAAATTGACACCCCTTGGATGCAGTGCTTGTGCTGAGTGGGGTGAAAACTAGAAGGTTCAGCACAGGCCTTGTCTTTAGCAGTTTCACAGTACACAGGGAGGGGTGGTAGACAGAATGGTGGCCCCAAAGATGTCCACATCCTAATCCCCAGAACCTGTGAATATGGTACCTTATGTGGTAAAGGAGGTTGTGCAGATGCTATTAAGTCAAAGATCTTGAGATAGGTACACTGTCCTGGAAGATTCAGGGAGGCCCAATGTAATCACAAGGGTCCTTATAAGAAAAAGAGGGAGACAGAAGGTTAAGATGTGACAACAGAAGCAGAGGTGAGAGAGAGAGAGAGATTAGAAGATGGTATGCTTCTAGCTTTGAAGATGGAGAAAGGAGCCATGAACCAAGGAGCTCAGGTGGCTCCTGGAAGAGGTAAAGGGCAAGGAAATGCCTCCTTTGCCATGAGACTAGAAGAACTAGATGGTGCCCGACTGCCATTACTGAATATTTTTATCAATTATTCTATAGAAGAATTCTGATCAAAAGGGGAAAAATGCTGAATGAATTTCAAGTTCTCATGGGCTCCAGACTTTGTGGAGCCATGGAGACTGGATGAACCCCCAAAACTATTGCCCTGAGATAATCTTTAAACCATAAACCAAAAACATCCCCTGAAATCTTCTTAAAACCAAACAATAGTTTAGCTTAACTAGTAAAAAAAATCTGCCTTCAGCATTATACTCTTTTAAGAACTATCTATATGGGATCAAAGTGACAACAGTAACTCCAACGATTAGAAAGGAACCTTAGGGGGGCAGTGAGTTTATGTTAATGGGGGAGGAACAACTCAGAAAAGGAGGGTGAGAAT
>NW_004444119.1:2733257-2786825 GCF_000243295.1 Trichechus manatus latirostris | reverse complement strand
AAAAAAAAAAAAAAAAAAAAAAAGCCTGCCTTGAGCGTTGTGCTCTTTTAAGAACTATCTATATGTGATCAAAATTGACAACAGCAACTTGAAAAATGTAATCAGTGTCACTGAACTGTACACGTAGAAACTGTTGAATTGTGCATATTCTCAACAACAAATTATTTTTAAAAAGGCAAGAAAACAGATTCTGCTTCTAGATCATACAGAGGAAATGTAGCCCTGCAGTCTCATTTCACACCTTCTGACCTCCAAACTGTAAGAAAATAAATGTGTGTTGTTTTAAGCCATTAAGTTGTGGTGGTTTGTTACCGAAGCCCTAGGAAACTCGTAGAGATGGAGAGGGAATGAGAGAGAAAGTGTGAGAAAAAACTCCACCACCCCAGACCCTGAGCAGGGCCTAGGCAGAGGGACACCTACATGCATGAGGACACCATCATGGTTTCTGTTTGTGGTGTAAGCAGCCTAGCCCACGGGGTCCTTTCACTGCCAATGTTCACCACAGATTACATGAGGGTATCTTCAGGGACCCAGAAGACTTTGTGCGATCAGGATGGAAGAAATAATGTGAAAATCCCATGGAGTGTTTTTCAGATTCTCCCCTTCTGTGAAAATGGAATGTGAGAGGCACTTCTGCAATGGGACCCACTCAAGATCCTCCATCGAGGAAGCTAGTGGGCTGCACACAGCACCATGGGCCAAACACTGGCAAGAAGATTCACCAACAAGAACATTTTCCGATAATGCCACAAAGACCGCATGCGGACAAGCCAGACACAAGGCATTCGGAGCAGAGGAAATGGATTCAAAGCCACTCACTGAATGAGCCAAAAATAATTCCCCAGGAGGCTTGGGACAATGCCAAGGAAAGCACAGAGCAAAGCCCACAAGAAATATGTGAAGCCAAGAAGTGCATTTGCCTCCACATCTTTAGCTGACAGAACAGTTTAAGTTGTTCCTCCCTGTTCTACACACTATTGACAAGGAAATCAGAAGGAGGTAACATGCAATCTCCCAAGTGCAGGTCAGGAGGAGCCCAGGGAGTGCCCAGTGGCTCGGAACACAGCGTGGACCAGGTCAGGTCTTTACAGGGCAAAGGGATCCCACCCATTGTTTAAGGTCCTTAGAGGTGGTGATGGGGAATTAGGGCACAGAAAAGAGGGTTAAGCATCATTGAACTGAACTCCACCCATCTGTCCTTCACCAGACCATAAGCACTTACAGAATGCCAGGTGCTGTACTAGGGAATGGGAATCAAAAATGCCACCATGCCCCCTTGGAGCACACCATATGAGGTAGAGGATCTGAAGTGGTATGGCTGGAGAGATGTCAGTAGTTACTTATAACCTAACATGTGGCAGAATTAATCAAGCCCTGCAGGGACATACCCTGAGCCATTGGTGGTGTCATTTTGCTCAGCATGGTGCTGAGCTAGAGTGTGCAAGCTGGCAGAATTTTGAGAGAGTATACTAGGGAAGGGAGTGGTTGGTTAAGCTAAAGAGCAGATACAGTAGGAGGGGGGACAGAAAATAGATATGAAGCAGCTTCTATAAGAAAAGGAATTTGGGGGAAAGAACAGAAATGTTTTTAAAGGGATTTTAGGAATTCATGTGATTTGTGTTTCAGCATATTTCTCCATCTTTTCACAAATGTTCAGTAAAATCAACATTTTGTTGTTGCTGTTAGATGCCATTGAACCGGTTCTGACTCGTAAAGACCCTGTGTACAACAGAATGAAATATTTCCTGGTCCTGCACCATCCTCACAATCATTGCTTATGTTTGAGCCTGTTGTTGCAGCCACTGTGTCAGTCTACCTCGCTGAGGGTCTTCCTCTTTTTCGCTGACCTTCTACTTTACCAAGCATGATGTCCTTCCCCAGGGACTGATCCCTCCTGGTAACATGTCCAAAGTCTCACCATCCTTGCTTCTAAAGAGCATTCTGGCTGTATGTCTTCCAAGACAGGTAAAGGTAAACATCTTTGTGGTATTCTATGCTTTCAGCCAAATTCATCTGACATCAGCAATGATATCCCCTGTTCCACATCCTCTTCTGAATCTGGCTTGAATCTCTGACAGTTCTTTGTCAATGTACTGCTGCAACCACATTTGAGTGATCTTAAGCAAAATTTTACTTGTGTGTGATATTAATGACATTGTTTGATAATTTACACTTCTATGGCATCATCTTTCTTTAGAATGGGCACCAATATGGATCTCTTTCCGGTCGGTTGGCCAGGTAGCTGTCTTCCAAATTTCTTGGTGTAGACAAGTGAGGGCCTCCAGTGCTGCATCCATTGCTGAAACATCTCAATTGGTATTCCATCAATTCCTGGAGCCTTTTTTTTTGCCAGTGCCTTCAGTGCAGCTTGGAATTCTTCCTTCAGTACCATTGGTTCTTGATCAACATTACTCATCAGTTATTCTGGAGTTAAATTTGTCAAGGATTTTGGAGGTGCAAGCATATGCTAAGTGTATCAGTTACGGATTCTATTTGGGATCCCCATCTAACAGAAAATCAAAAATAATAGTGGCTTGAATGACATATATGGGTATTCCTCTCTTATGTAAAGGAAGTCCATTGGCACTCTAAGGTTGCTATGGTAGGTCCCCAGTCATAAGATCCAAGATCCTTCAAGTTTTCTGCTGCACTATCCAAGCAGTGGCTCCCATACTCAAGGACATCTCATTATTCAAAATGGCTGCTGGAGCTTCAGCCATCACATCTGCATTCCAGGCAGCTGGAAATAGGAAGAGGGAAGGAAGTAAAGAGTGTACCACCTCTTTAAATAAAACTGTTGTTTTTGTTGTATGCTGTCTAGTCGATTTAGACTCACAGCAACTCTATATTACAGAGTAGAACTGTTTTCTAGACTGAAATCTTTATGGAAGCAGATCACCAGGTCTTTTCTCCCATAGAGCCGCTGGGTGGGTTTGAACTGCCAACCTTTCAGTTAGCAGCCAAGCGCTTAACCCATTGCACCATCAGGGCTCCATTGAATAAAATTAGTGTTTTGTTATTAAGGAAGAAGAGAATGGCTATTGGGTGATTGGGTGGCAACAGGGATGTCTCTTCTCCACTTAATCTCTCCTGGGGTGGATGTGGAGTGAAACCAAGGGTGCAGCCCATGAGTCTTGTGTGAGTGACTAAGGTGATCGAGTGGCAGTGAGGAGATATAAAAAGGTCTGTGAGACTGTAAAGGAGAGTGAGACTAATTCTGGATGGGTGAACACTGACAGGCTTCCTGGAAGAGGCCACATCTGAGCTGAGTCTTGAAGCATGAATAAGAGTTTTCCAGTGAGAGGAGGGCTGGCCTTCCGGCAGAGGAAACAACAGAAAACAGAAAATCACTGTTCAAACTCACACTCCCCTGAGCCCTTGTTGCATTTCTGTCCCCCTCTTCCTGGCCACACTTACTGTGGGGACCCAGTACGTGTGGTCCCTCCTGCAGCCCCTTCATGCTGGTTTCTCCCCTTACCACCCCAACGAAACTGCTTCCTCCCAGCCCGCCAAAAAAACCAGCTTCATTGAGTTGACCCCGACTCATGGAGATGCCGTATATGTCAGAGTAGAACTGTGCTCCACCGGGTTTTCAATGACTAATTTTTCAGAAGTAATTTCCAGATCTTTGTTCCAAGGTGCCTCTGGGTGGATTCAAACCTCCAGCCTTTCGGTTAGCAGCCGAGTGCATTAACCATGTGCACCACCCAGGGATTCCTCCAAGCTCACCAGTAACCTGCTGATCCCCAAAGCTGACATCCTGTTCTCAGCCCTCACCCTGCCTCATCTCTGGGGGTCCAACCCCCTCGCCGTCCTCTGGTTCCCATGTCTGGCTTCTCTTCTGAAAAGAGAATCATTTACCATTTGTACAATGGCGCCCCCAGTCACATCAGGAAATCCTGCCCCCAATGACCAGACATCAGGAGTTGAAACTAGCCGGCTCTGTAGAACCTACAGTCCCTGGTGCAGAAGAACTCTTCTCCAAACACCAGTCTCAGTGTAGATGAGTTTCATAGGACCAGGTTCTTTTCAAGAAACACTCTTATTCAAGAAAACAAATCTAAGTGAGGCTTTTTCCTTTCCTTTGGCCTGAGGCCTCAAGGCAGCATTTCTGAACCTTTGGATCAACGCTGGTGTGGCTCAGAGTCACAGCCCCTTCTGAATATAGTCATCTTTTGGAGAAGCCGCTCCAAAGGAACATTTGTCTACTCTTAGCTAAGTAATGGAGAAATACTTGCTTCTGTGCTGTCTAATCAATTTCTTTTAATGTGGTAAAATACACATAACATAAAATTTAGCATTTAAGCCATTTTGAAATGTGCAATTCAGTGGCATTAAGTACCTTAACAACGTTGTATAACCATCACTACTATTTAGTTCGAGAACTTTTTCATCACCCCAAAAGGAAACCCATACTCACAAGCAGTGACTTCACATTCCTTCCTCCCCCTAGTCTATATGAATTTACCTATTCTGGACATTTCACATAAATGGAGTCATACAATATGTGACCTTTTGCATCTGGCTTTTCACTTAGCATAATGTTTTCAAGGTTCATCCATGTTGTAGCATGTATCAGAACTTTATTTATCTTTATGGCTGAACAATATTCTATTGTATAGATACCAGACCCACTGCCATTAATGACCGAAGACCAGACGACTTGTGGGATGACAACAAGGACATCATACATGAAGAAAGCAAGAGGTCATTAAAAAGACAGGAAAGAAAGAAAAGACCAAATTGGAGATCAGAAAAGAATCTGAAAGTTGCTCTTGAACGTAGAGTTTGTAAAGCGAAAGCAAGAAATGATGATGTAAAAAGCTGAACAGAAGATTTCAAAGAGCAGCTTGAGAAGACAAAGTAAAGTAGTATAATGAAATATGCAAAGACCTAGAGTTAGAAACCAAAAGGGAAGAACACGCTTGGCATTTCTCAAGCTGAAAGAACTGAAGAAAAAATTTCAAGCCTCAAATTGCAATATTGAAGGATTCTACAGGAAAATATTAAACAACACAGGAAGCACCGAAAGAAGATGGAAAGAGTATACAGAGTCACTGTACCAAAAAGAATTGGTTGATGTTCAGCCATTTCAGGAGGTATATGATCAAGAACTGATGGTAATGAAGGAAGAATTCCAAGCTGCACTGAAGGCATTGGCAAAAAACAAGACTCCAGGAATTGATGGAATACCAATTGAGATGTTTCAACAAACAGATACAGTGCTGGAGGCCCTCACTCATCTATGCCAAGAAATTTGGAAGACAGCTACCTGGCCAACCGACTAGAAGAGATCCATATTGGTGCTCATTCCAAAGAAAGGTGATGCCACAGAATGCAGAAATTATTGAACAATATCATTAATATCACACACAAGTAAAATTTTGCTGAAGATCATTCAAAAGCAGTTACAGCAATACATTGACAGGTAACTGCCAGAAATTCAAGCCAGATTGAGAAGAGGATGTGGAATGAGGAATATCATTGCTGATGTCAGATGGATCTTGGCTGAAAGCAGAGAATACCAGAAAGATGTTTACCTGTGTTTCATTGACTATGCAAAGGCATTCAACTGTGTGGATCATAACAAATTATGGATAATATTATGAAGAATGGGAAATCCAGAACATTTAATTGTGCTCATGCAGAACCTGTACATAGACCAAGAGGTAGTCATTGGAAGAGAACAAGCGGGTACTGCATGGTTTAAAATTATGAAAGATGTGTGTCAGGGTTGTATCTTTTCACCATACTTATTCAATCTGTATGCTGAGCAAATACTCCAAGAAGCTGGACTATATGAAGAAGAACGCAACATCAGGATTGAAGGAAGACTCATTAACAACCCTGCGATATGCAGGTAACACACACAACCTTGCTTGCTGAAAGTGAAGAGGACTTGAAGCACTTACTGATGAAGACCAAAGACCACAGCTTTCAGTATGGATTACACCTCAACATAAAAAAAAAAAAAAATCCTCACAACTGGACCAATAAGCAACATCATGATAAATGGAGAAAAGATTGAAGTTGTCAAGGATTTCATTTTACTTGGATCCACAATCAATGCCTGTGGAAGCAGCAGTCAACAGTCAAGAAATCAAACACATTGCATCTGGCAAATCTGCTGCAAAAGATCTCTTTAAACTGTTAAAAAGCAAAGATGTCACTTTAAAGACTAAGGTGTGCCTGACCCAAGCCATGATGTTTGCCATCGCTTCATATGCATTTGAAAGTTGGACAATGAATAAGGAAGGCAGAGGAAGAACTGATGCCTTTAAATTATCACGTGGTAAAGAATATTGACTATACCATGGACTGCCAGAAGAACGAACAAATCCATCTTGGAAGAAGTACAGCCAGAATGCTCATTTAGTAGCAAGGGTGGTGAGACTTCATCTCACATACTTTGGACATATTATCAGGAGGGACCAGTCTCTGGAGGAGGACATCATGCTTGGTAAAGTAGAGGATCAGTGAAAAAGAGGAAGACCCCCAAAACAAGATGGATTGACACAGTGGCTGGAGCATAACAACAATTGTGAGGATGGTGCAGGACCGGTCAGTGTTTCATTCTGTTGTACATAGGGTCGCTATGAGTCGAAACCAACTCGACGGCATCTAACAACAACAGTAGTGTGAAGAAGCCCTGGTGGTGCAGTGGTTAAAGTGCTCAGGGGCTAACTGAAAGGTCAGTGGTTCGAACCCACCAGCCTCTCCAAGGGAGAAAGATGTGGCAGTCAGCTTCCATAAAGATTTACAGCATTGGAAACGCTATGGGTCAGTACCTCTCTGTCCTATAGGGTTGCTATGAGTTGAAATTGACTCAAAGGTAGTGGGTTTGGGTTTTTTGGGTTGGTGGGTGTAAAGTGATATCTCATGATTTTATTTTTCATTTCCCTGATGACTAATGATGTCAAACATCTTTTCATGTATTTGTTGGCCATTTGTATTCTAATCAGTAATTTTTAAAAGTCACTATTCATGGAACCCTGGTGGCGTAGTGGTTAAGAGTTTGGCTGTTAACCAAAAGGTCGGCAGTTTGAATCCACGAGCCTTTGAAACCTTATAGGGCAATTCTACTGTGTCCCATAAGGTTGCTGTGAGTTGGAATTGACTCGACAGAAACGGGTTTGTTTTTTATTATTTCATTATATTCAGAGATCAACTGCAGGAAAATCAATTTCATCTGTGCCACTTGTCTCCTTTTTCTTTTTTCTTTTCTAATAGATATGAAGCTAAGTTCTTTCATTTTGAGGACTTTTTCTCCAATTAAATATCGTTTATCATAAGCATGAAAGAAAAGTGAGAGAGTGGCAGCCATTAAGAAACAATCAATTTTGCAATAACCCTGGACTTTTTATTCCATGAACAACTGATGAAACAGATTCTTTATTTCTAGGAAAGGGATGGAAAGGCTTGCTTCTATCTGCATGTTTTCCAGGCTATTTCTTGTGGCACCCTTGGCCACAAAGACAGAGCAATCAGAAGACTTATAGACCTATAATTAGGGAGCTTGATGTCCATCACTTCTCATTCTAGGGATGCCAGCATCGTTTTCTCTCAGCTCAATAGGCGAGGTAAGCACAGTGGTTACCTTGCTTACCAGATCATCTGTAGTGAACAATTTCCCGTTTTTTCACCACATCAAAGATTCTGCTTCTAGGCATGGCTGACATCTGTCTGTCTCCCAACCCCACAGCACTCTCCTATAGAATCAAAGCCTCTTTTCAAATTTAAAGTCACATGGGTTTCACCACAAAGATACGAAATTATTCATTACAGATTAGTAAGCACAACTAAGCCCATACTTACCTTGCTAAATGAGTAATCCACCCCTGTCTCAGCTGCTTCATAGGGTGCACTTTCTCCATTTCCCAAGGAAAGTAATAAATACGCAGTTTTAGTTTGAATTACAACTGAGCAAACCAAGAAAAAAAATGTACTGCCTAAATTTACAACTCACAGACATCTATTTATGCTGGAAGGGGAAGAGCAAAAAAGGAAATCAAACAATGGAGGGATCACAAACACATAACTGAATACTATTTTAATAATTCCTTTCCATAATGTACATGTTCATGGTATAAATAAGACATTCTCTTTTGCTATTTAGGATTGCTTGATTTATATAGATGCAGTATCAGTAACAAGAAAGTTCTTAGACCATGAAGACCAAGCAATTTCTAAGTTGGACTCAAATATTTGCATGCTTCCTGGTCAGAACCCAGACGCCATCCAGTGAAGAGCCCAAGTGCATTAAGAGACCACATGAAGGGGTCCCAGTGACCATCCTCGCTGAGCTAGTCTTCAAATCACCCCGGTCCAGGTGCCAGACAGCTGAAGGAGGAAGCCACCTTGGAAGTGGGTCCTGCAGCCCCAACGGGTTCTGGCCTAGGCCACTTGAGTCTTTGCAGCTGGAGCCCTGACATAGTGGAGCCACTATTTGCTTTCCAAATTATAACCCACAGAATCTATGTGCATAATGAAAATGGTTGTTTGTCATGCCACTAAGTGAGGGTTGTTTTTCTAACACAGCATTAGCAACCAGGATGGAAAATTGATGTCTTGATAATAATATAATGTCTTCTGACACGTGAACTTGGTAGATCTTTCCATGTACTTCAGCCTCCTTTAAGTCTTTCCATAAATTTATGTAATTTTCTTCAGAAAGGGTATGCATAACGTTTGTTAATTTATTGCTAAGTACTTTATTTATTGTTGTTGCTGTTATAAATAGCATCTCTATCAGTTACATTTTCTAACCATTTGTTGCTTCCAGCAAAATTGCTAAATTTCTTATGAACTATAGTTAACTAATTTTTACTGTGATGCTGGAAGCTATTCCACTGGTATTTCAAATACCAGCAAGGTCACCCATAGAGGACAAGTTTCAGTAGAACTTCCAGACAAAGAGACACTAGGAAGAAGGACCTGGCGGTCTACTTCTGAAAAAATAGGCCAGTGAAAACCTTATGAATAGCAGCGGAACATTGTCTAATATAGTGCTGGAAGATGAGCCCCTTAGGTTAGAAGGCACTCAAAATACAACTGAGGAAGAGCTGCCTCCTCAAAGTACAGTTGACATTAATGACATGAATGGAGTAAAGTTTTCCGAACCTTCATTTGCTAAGGTGGCACGACTCAAAATGAGAAGAAACAGCTGCAAACATCCGTTAATAATCAGAACATGGAACATATGAAGTATGAATCTGGAAAATTAGAAGTCATCAAAAATGAAATGGACTGCATAAAGACTGAAATCCTAGGCATTATTGGTATATAATGGTATTGGCCATTTTGAATCGGATAATCATATGGTCTACTCTGCTGGGAATGACAAAAAGAACATTTCAAGATCCACCCAGAAGTACAGTGCTGTCAGTGATAGGATAATTATCCATACACCTACAAGGAGGACCAGTTAACACCACTATTATTCAAATTTATGCACCAAACACTAACGCCAAAAATGAGGAAACTGGAGACTTTTACCAACTTCTGCAGTCTGAAATTGATCAAACATGCAATCAAGATGCAATGATAATTACTGGTGATTGGAATGCCAAAGTTGGAAACAAGGAAGAAGGGATAATAGTTGGAAAATAAGGCCTTGGTGATAGAAATGACACTGGAGATCTCATGATAGCATTTTGCAAGACCAATGACTTATTCATTGCAAATGCCCTTTTTCAACAACATAAATGGCGACTATACATGTGGACCTCACCAGATGGAATACACAGGAATCAAATCGACTATAGCTGTGGAAAGAGACAATGGAAAAGTTCAGTGTCATCAGTTAGAACAAGGCCAGGTGCCAACTGCAGAACAGACCCTCAATTGCTTGTATGTAAATTCAAGTTGAAGCTGAAGAAAATTAAAACAAGTCCACGAGAGCCAAAATACGACCTTGAGTGTACCTCACCTGAATTTAGAGACTATCTCAAGAAGTGATTTGACACATTGAACATTAATGACCAAAGACCAGACAAGTTGTGGGATGACATCAAGGACATCATCATACATGAAAAAAGCAAGAGGTCATTAAAAAGACAGGAAAGAAAGAAAAGACCAAAATGGATGTCAAAAGAGACTCTAAAAGTTGCTCTTGAATGTAGAGTAGCTAAAGTGAAAGGAAGAAATGAAGTAAAAGAGCTGAACAGAAGATTTCCAAAGGACAGCCCGAGAAGATAAAGTATTGCAATGAAATATGCAAAGACCTGGAATTAGAAAAAGGAAAGAACACTCTTGGCATTTCTCAAGCTGAAAGAACTGAAGAAAAAAATCAAGCCTCGAGTTGCAATACTGAAGGATTCTCTGGGCCAAATATTGTATGACTCAGGAAGAATCAAAAGAAGATGAAAGGAATATACAAAATCACTGTACCAAAGAGAATTGGTTATTCAGCCATTTCAAGAAGTAGCATCTGATCAAGAACTGATGGTATTGAAGGAAGAAGTCCAAGCTGCACTGAAGGGAATGGCAAAAAACAAGGCTGCAAGAATTCACAGAATCCCATTTGAGATGTTTCAACAAACAGATGCAGTGCTGGAAGCACTCACTCATTTATGCCAAGAAATTTGGAAGACAGCTACCTGTCCAACCAGCTGGAAGAGATCAATATTTGTGCTCATTCCAAAGAAAGGTGATCCCACAGAATGCGGAAATTATCGAACAATATCATTCATATCACACACAAGTAAAATTTTGCTGAAGATCATTCAAAAAACGGTTGCAGCAGTACATCAACAGGGAAATTCCAGAAATTCAAGCTGGATTCAGAAGAGAACTTGGAACAAGAGATATTATTGCTGATGTCAGATGGATCTTGGCTGAAAGCAGAGAACACCAGAAAGATCTTTACCTGTGTTTCATTGACTATGCAAAGGCACTCGACTATGTGAATCATAACAAATTATGGATAACATTACGAAGAATGGGAATTCCAGAACACTTAATTGTGCTCGTGCAGAACTTGTACATAGACCAAGAGGCAGTTGTTCAAACAGAACAAGGGGATACTGCATGGTTTAAAGTCAAAAAAGGTGTGTGTCAAGGTCATGTCCTTTTACCATATCTGTTCAATCTGTATGCTGAGCGAATAATCCGAGAAGCTAGATTATGAAGAAGAACGGGGCATCAGGATTGGAGGAAGACTCATTAACAACCTGTGATATGCAGATGACACAACCTGGCTTGCTGAAAGTGAAGAGGACTTGAAGCACTTACTGATGAAGATCAAAGACTACAGCCTTCAGGATGAATTAGACCTCAGCATAAAGAAAACAAAAATCCTCACAACTGGACCAATAAGCAACATCATGATAAATGGAGAAAAGATTGAAGTTGTCAAAGATTTCATTATACTTGGTTCCACAATGAATGCCCATGGAAGCAGTAGTCAAGAAATCAGATGATGCATTGCATTGGGCAAATCTGCTGCAAAAGACCTCTTCAAAGTGTTAAAAAGCAAAGATGCCATTCTGAGGACTAAGGTGCACCTGACTCAAGATGTGGTATGATCAATTGTCTCATATGCATGTGAAAGCTGCACAATGAGTAAGGAAGACTGAAGAAGAATTGATGCCTTTGAATTATGGTGTTGGCAAAGAATTTCAAATATACCATGGACTGCCAGAAGAATGAACGAATTTGTCTGAGAAGAAGTACAGCCAGAATGCTCCTTAGAAGCAAGGATGGTGAGACTTCATCCCTGTACTTTGGACATGCTATCAAGAGGGACCGGTCCCTGGAGGAGGACATCATGCTTGGTAAGCTAGATGGTCAGCAAAAAAGAGGAAGACCCTCAATGAGATGGATTGACACAGTGGCTGTAACAATGGGCTCAAACATAGCAAGGATTGTTAGGATGGTGCAGGACCAGGCAGTGTTTCATTCGGTTGTACATAGGGTCACTATGAGTTGTAAGCAACTCGACGGCACCTAACAACAGCACCTTTCAGCCCAGATCCATCTGATATAATCTGAAAGTGACATAGTCTTTCCAGTTCTTATAACTGTTATTTCTTTTTCTTGTATTACTACAGTGGATAGGATCTCCAGTACACCACTGATTTATTTCTGCTGTGTCATTTTGTTTCCTGTTTTCTTTGCTTTTTGTCTCTTTTCTTCATTTCCGTTTTGTATTGGATTTATCAAATTTTCTTTATTATCCTCTTTTTTCTCTCCTGGTGGGAAGTTACACTTCTGTTCTATTTTAACATGCTCTCTTAACTTTTCAAAGGTCTAAATGTTAATGTCCTTTTTACATCTCTGTCTGGGCAGGCTCAAGAGCTCTGAATATTCTGTTGAGAGTGTTCTGAATCAAACTGGTGTGAATGACAAGGCATCAGGAACAGGAGTATCAGCCTTTTCCAATGCTGGGATTCAGGTTTCTGGGTATCATAGTTACCTAGAGCTGCTTTAACAAATACCACAAGTGGATGGCTTTAATGAACAGAAATTTATTTTCTCACGGTTTAGAAAGCTAGAAGTCTGAATTCAGGGTGCCAGCTTTAGGGGAAGGCCTTCTCTCTCTGTTGGCTCTGGGGGAAAGGTCTTTGTTTCTTGGCTCCTTTGTGATTGTCATGTGGCTTTGCATCTGTCTTCCCCCATCTCTGCTTGCTTAATCTGCTCTTTTTATATCACAAAGAAATCTACGAAAGACACACCCTACACTAACACTTCTCATTAACATAACAAAGAAACTCCACTCCCAAATGGGGTTATAACCACAGGTATGAGGCTAGGATTTACAACACATATTTGAGGGGGACACAGTTCATAACACACGGAGTTTTCTTCCAAGCAGTAATGCCAGAGAAGACAACTAAGACAATGTGGAAATACTGTATGTGATTTATTAGCTAACAGGAATTCCATTATCAGTGATGGGCAATAGCTAGCAGCTGTCTCTCCCTTTCCTACTTAATAGTCACAATATCTTCATAAAAATGTTTAGCTGATACTGTCTTCTAATTATCTTCCTCTGGACTCCTAGTTTCAGAGAGCATTTAGCAAGCAGCCCATGATGCATCTCCCAGTTTCCCATTAACTTACTGGGGAGTGTGAGCAATCATACTACCATTCTCCTTAGCTAAACTGAACAAACACAACTCACATTAATCTCCCTGAAGCTACATCCTGGTGATTGGAATACATTTGAATATTTCTTGCCTAAACAAAAGAAATACAAGCTGTGGAAAGAATGGAATTCTTGTTTTTATAACTGGGTGACGGTTTGGCTTTCTACCCCACAAGATCTGGCTTACTCGGATTTCCGAATTAACGCCTTTAAATTTTATGAGCTAAGCGTAATGTCCTTACTCCCCTTGTATATGTTTCTCCTTTAAATTTTCCTGTGATTCATTCTTCCCATTAGAAATTCAAGTTAGCTAAAATTTCTATTATTTTCCTAAACAAACCAGTCCCTTACAATGCTTTCCCTCCCAGCTCCCTCCATTTTCTGCATTATTTTTGTCTATTAGTTCCACTTTGTTTTTAAGTTTCCCTAAATTAGTCACTTTTAGGAGGTAAAACTTATTTTAGATTTCTCTAGCATGATTTATTTGTTTCTTCATTCCCTATTAGGTCTTTTTTATCTCCCACTATGTTTCAGGGGCTCAGTTTCCTTCCTACTGAGCACACCCTTTAGCAGCTCTCTCAGAGAGGGCTTAGACTGGCAAACTTCTCAGTGTTGGCAACTGAAAATGTCTGGATTTCACCCTCATTCTTTCATGATAAGCCAGTGGATACAAAAGTCTAGGTTAACAGTTATTTTCTCTCATCATTATTTACCGGCATTTATAATTGCTGATGAGAAATGTTTTTAGTCTAATTGTCATTTCTTTGTAAGAGATGTGTTATTTCTCTCCAAAGTTTTTTTTTTTTTTTCCTGTTTATCCTTGATGTTCCATTGTATCATTATGATGAGTCAAAGTGTGGAGTTGTTTTTATTTTTCCTGATCAGGATTTTGTGTGCTCCTTCAACTCGAAGACTTACGTCTTTCTTAAATTCTAAAAATTCTCTGCCTTTATCTCTTCACACATTTCCTCTTGCCATTCACTCTGTTCTTTCCTTCTGTAACCCCTGTGGTTTCCACCATTGCTAAACACACAGACTGGAGTGCCTGCACTAGGGCCACCCTACTCATCCCCCAGGACCACCCTCTGCACCTGCCGTGGAGCTCCTGTAGGAAGGAGTCTTCCTGACCCAGGACAGCAGTGGGTGGATCGCAAATAAAAAGCAACCACAGAGGACAGACAGAGCCCAGAGGGCTTCTAGAGTCTCCTGCTGCTATGGCTGATGTCTGTCTGCACAGGACTTTGAAGGAAAGAAGACCTATAACAATGAACAACTGGAGTTTCTTTTGTTTTTAATTGTTTTTCTATAATACTTTCCTCCCTGTGGATAGTTGGAAAGCACCTGCTCTTATTTGCTAGACCCTCAGGGAAGCATCTATAAAAGAACACAGGTTTCCAGGGTAGGCTGGGGGGCCTGGCTACGGGGCTGGGCTGGTTAGCAGCCCCTACTCCCTCCCTCTGGCACAGACCTGTGTTTTCAAACAAGAGCTGGGTGCTGCTAGTGAAAAGGACGGTGATGAGCTGTTCTCTGGTTTTGTTGGAAGAGGGCTCTCGCTCCTGAACCCAGCTCTACGACCTAAACTTCAGGGAGGAAGCATTCATAGAGAGTACGAAGTGCTAATTAAACTTCTTCCTCCTCAACCTGACACATCAGATTCCGGGCAGGCTCTAGGGCCTCACCCATGAGACCTGAAATATTTAACATGTTCCTTCTGCTCACTTAGGCTGAAATCTCCCCAGTAAAGGCGGCCTTTCTACTTCATAATGATCAAAGCCCTGCACGGACTGAAAGAAAGAACTACAGAGTACACATGCACGGTCCCAAAGATAGGAGCAGCTTGCAAGGGACTCAGGTGGACTACCTTTGGTTTCGGTTGCGGGGGAGAAGAGGAAAAAAAGAGAAACAATACATTCATATTATGCTTCTATTTTATAACCAAAGGGGAACATCTGATCTGGGAGAGAGTCATAATCTTAAAGGAGATCATTTCTGGGCCACAGATTTTCCTAAAGAAGTCCCAGCTCGCCAAAGAACACCATGAGGTCCCTGAGGTCAGGGAGAGAGTCCCTGTTATGGATTTAATTGTGTCCCCCAAAAAGACATGTTGAAGTCCTAACTTTCAGTACCTGTGAGTGTGACTTGGTTTGGAAATAGGGCCCTTGAAGATGTTACAGTTAACATGAGGTTGTACTGGAGTAGGGTGGGTATTAATTCTATATAGCTAGTGTCCTTATAAAAGAGAAGATACACAGAGACAGGGAGACAGAGGAAGGATACCATGCTGACACCATAGCTGCAAGCCAAGGAATTCCTGGAGCTGCCAGAGCTGGGAGAGAGGCAGGAACGAATTCTCCCTCAGAGCCTCAGAAGGAGTCAACAGAGCCAACACTCTGGTCTTGGACCCCCAGCCTCCAGAGCTGTGAGACATACATTACTGTTATTTTAAACTACCCAGTTTGTGAAATTTGTTACAGCAGCCCCAGGACACTAAGACAGTCTCCTTCACCTTTGTCACGTAAATCTTGGTGAGGCCCGGGCTAGGACAGGTGCTCCCCGTTGCTGTGGCCCTAAGATTAAGGGAGCAGGGGCCCTCCTCATGGCTCCACAGACACTGAACAAGAGGGCAGTGAGACCTCATCATGGCGGCTCAGGTGCCATATTATCTGGCCCACCCCCACATTAGAAAAGCTAGAGTTGATGTTTTATATAAATGGTAGTTAGACCATTTGAGCCTTTAGTGTTTAGATGAAACGACCCCAGTAAGTGTTTGTTTAGATATCTACGCTGCCTGCTATTAAAAATATGATGGACATTACACAGCTCACTATTCTGGGGGGCCGGGTAGGTGGGACATTAGCTGTTACAGACTTTTTCTCTCCAAAATGCAATTTTCTTACTTTCAGGCATACATAATATTATGAACTGCTCACTAAGTGTTACTAGGCAAGGACTGCTTTTTCACCAGAAATGGACATTTGTATCTATAAGGACCTCACTATGAAACCCCTTCAGGCTGGGCCAGGGGACTGGATGCTGATGGACATTTCTTTTTGGTAAAGCAAATGGATTCCGTTCAAGTCCTCAAAAATAGTTTTTCTCAATAGGCTGCTATTGGACCTTGAAATGTTTTTCTTCTCTGACCCTTGCAGCTGTGCGCTCCCTCCCACTTGACAGCCATCATTTGCATTGGAAGAGAGTCCTGCCTTATACCAGAGCCTCTCTCTGGTGTTGTCTTTGGTGACCAGCCACAGAACCGCTTTGTAGATAAAGCATCCAGAGCACTGATCCAGGACTGAGAGATTTGAGAGTGAGTCATGCACACACATTAGCAAAAATCTCCCAGATCAACTCAGTCTGTGTTGCAGCTCCCTCCAAGGACTGCACTGGGCCGACGGACTCAGAACAGAGGCAGTGGGGACAAGTAGGAGGATGGGGCCCGTGGCCTCCAAATCCTACTTCAGAGCCGATATCAGTTAAACGGGGTGTGTCTCCACACAGCCCTCCTCCCATGGTGCCTGCACTACTTAGTTATGTTGAAATAACTATTTTCATATGATCATATTGTGTAAAGATGATAAGCATCAATATAATAATGCAAATAAATGAATTTATAGTGACCATTCCTAAATGTTGTTGTGTGCCGCCAAGTTGATTGCAATTCATAGTGACCCCATGTGACACAGTAGAACTGCCCTGTAGGGTTTCCTAGGCTGTAATCTTTACTGAAGTAGATTGTCAGGTCTTTTTCCTGAAGAGCTGCTGGGTGGGTTGGAACTGCCAACCTTTCAGTTAGCAGCCAAGCGCTTAACCATTGCACCACCAGGGCTCCTTCATTCCTAAATAGGAAAGCCAGTTCTTGAGAATCTTAACAGTAATTATCTGAATTGAAATCATCATCATCTTTCTATTCAGAGAGTGCTCCATTTTGGAAAAGGCTGCCCACAGTACTTCAGTAAGCCTCTGATTCCCACTGCGTGCCAGGCGCTATGGAAGGTGCTGGGGTACAGAGACAAAGCAGGCACCGTCCCTGCCCTTATGCGAAGACTATGACACAGGCTCCATGCTAGGTGGCCTCACGGATTACCACATCCAATCCATACCACCCTAGTTTACAGATGGGGAAACTGAGGCACATGGGCAGTAAGTGGTAACAAGATAACTTGCACCCAGGAGCCTGATTCCAGCACCATGAGCCTCAGCACTGTGCCTTATTACTTCCAAACCTCTGGAAGGTTTGGGAAGCAGTTGTTAACACAATAATGTGGATTGGAGCCGCCTGCTGCAATAGCCAATTCTGAGACAGGGTGAGGTGAGCAGCAAGAGTTTTATTGTATATCGATATGTAGGAGACAGAGGGGAGTAGATTCCTCCAAAAACCTGTCTCCCCCACTGGAGATTGGCCGAAGGCTCTATAGGGACAGGATTATGGGTCTTAGAAGTTTGTGTTAGTTCCCCCTTGAGGTGGTCACGTCCCAGATGAGTTAATCTTTTCTTGGGGGTTATCTGGCGACATCATGGTATTCTTGTCCCAATATGGGTGCTTTGTTCGGTTTTTCATTCCTAGATCATTATCATTTGTTTTCCACCCTCCAAGGAGGAACGTCGGTTAATCTTAAACTTTTTTATAGAGACTGGAGCGGGAGGGAAAAACAAGATCATGAGACAATGCAGGGGGTAGCAATGGGGAGTAATAATAGTGAGCTGGACCTATGCAGTCTTTTCTGCAGTAATCCAGTTGCCATCAAGTCAATTCGCATGTAAGCAGAGTAGAACTGCTTCACAGGGTTTTCAATGCTGTGACCTTTTGGAATTACAGGCAGTCCCTGGATTGTGAATGAGATCCTTTCCTAACTGTACCTTTGGATCAAATTTGTAAGTCAGTAACAGGTGCATATGGTCCTTATTTAGTCTTACTTTAGTGCAAGTAAAAGCTTGAAGCCTTTTCTGTGATTTAAAATCTGCACATGCAGCAAGTGAAGGTGATTGTGATGAAGAATTTGTTTTGAGCAGGGGTAGGGGTTGGTTCAATCATTTCAAAATGAAGGCAAATTTACATAACATTAAAGGGCAAGTATGAGTTGTTCTTATAACCCAGGGACTGCCTGTAGATCACCAGGCCTTTCTTCTAAGGGGCCTGTAGGTTGATTCAAGCCTCCAACCTCTAGGTTAGTAGTAGAATGCTTAACTGCTCCCACCACCCAGAGATGACTGGGGGGCATTAAAAAAACCAAACCCACTGCCATTGAGTCGATTTATACTCATAGCAACCCTATAGGACAGAGTAGAACTGCCCCATAGGGTTTCCAAGGCTGTAATCTTTACAGAAGCAGACTGCCACATCTTTCTCACACTGAGTGGCTGGTGGGTTCGAACCACCGACCTTTCAGTTAGCCGAGCACTTAACCATAGTGCCACCAGGGCTCCTTGAGGGGGCGGGGAAGCATTAGTTCCTCCTAATAAAACAGACAAACAAACAAAAACAGAGCTCAGAAAGATTCAGTTTTTCCCCAGCAATAGTCTGGGTCTTGGGCTTCTGTCTCCAGCCCCCTTTGCACCTCACATTGGAAGGCCTGAGCGCCACCAGTGTAACACAAGGCAGATCTTATGGATTCAGGGCAGGCGGCAGAAGCTGGGCCCGGGGCCATGCTAGCAGGGAGAGGAGGCTCCTTCGAGGGATGAGCTCTGCATGTCATCCTCCTGACATATCCCCGCAGACACAAACAGAAGGGACCTGGAGACACCAGCGCAGTTCCTCCACCTGCTCTCTAGGGGCCCTGGTGGCTACCACCTCCAAGTCCTTCTCTTGGTTGACCGCAATTCACACATGCCCACGCCCCTCTGAGAGCTGGCCAGAGAGCCAGCTCCCTCCCACCCCGAGGGCCACAAAGGCGGCCTTGTGAGAGCACTCCTGAGGCTCAGGGGCTTTATCTCCAGTGGCTTTACTTGGTGTCAGAGACAAAAACGTTATTCACCATTGCTTTAAGGAGAAGAATGTCTCTTTTCTAAATACAGTTACTTAAGTTCAGCAACTTTCTATTCATAATCTCGAGGGTTTGCGGTTTTGTTTTTGCCTTTTTTTTTTAATTCCCTTCCTTTCAACCTCACCAGAAAGGCCTTGTCAAAGGCTCCCAGTGATTTGTAATCTGCGAGTCTCCGTTTTAATATTTGCAGCTGTTAAGCTTAGAAGCCCCTCTCAGGTTGGGCACGTTTGTGAGCTCTTGCTCCACGGAAGAATAAAATTTCTCAGAACAGCGTGGCTTTAGGTTAAAAGGACAAAATAAACAAAGTGAAAATTGAGTGTTTCCTTTTGGGAACATAATACCTCAGTATAGAGCTGATCTTCGCATACAGGTTAAAGCAATGATGATAATGACTTACACGTGCCTCAGGGTCTCCGGTCCAAAGACACTCACACCCGTGGTTTCATTTGAGCTCCACATCTCAGTCACCTGCGATAGGCCCAGCAGGTGTTGAATACTTACCTTTCCCTCAAAATCATCCCTGCAAAGGCAGGTGAGCTTGCGTCTGGAGCTTTCCGGCCCTTTCCCTGTAATCCTCTCCACCCCTTGGCTCGGCTTCCTCAGACCTCTCAGTCCTGTCAGCACCACAGTTCCCTCTTCCTCCTCAGACAATAGTCTCGCTCACTCCGCTCAACTGATGTTCGTTACCTTTAGCGGCAAACAAGCTTGCTAAACGCCTGCATTTATTCATTTACTGAGACTAAGGGGTTGTGGTAGACTGAGTAATGCACAGGAAGATGCCCTGTCCTAAATCCGGAACCTGAGACATGGCCTTACGTGGAAAAGGGACTCTGCAGATGGACTGAATTAAAGATCTTCGAGTGGACAGATGACCCTGGATTATCCAGGTGGAACCTCAGTGTAATCACAAGTGTCCTTGTAAGAGAGGCTGAGGGAACACTGACTGCAGAAGAGAGGGAGGCCATGTGACCAGGGAAGCAGATTGCAGTGATGCAGCCACAAGCCAAGGAATGCCAGCAGCTTCAGAGCTGGAAGAGGCAGGAACAGTTGCTCCCCTGGAGCCTCCAGAAGGCACCAGCCCTTCCAACACGTTGATTTTAACCCTGTAAGACTCAGGAATTTTCACCTCCAGAAATGTAAGAGAATGCCTTTGTATTGTTTTTAAGCCACACTTCTGTGATAATTTGTCACAACAGCCCTAGGAAACAAATACAGGTGTATCGTATAGTAGTTTAATCTCCCTGAAATACAGTATGTGCTCTGGTAGGAGAAGTCCTTACTATTTGGAATTCACCTGCAGTTTGTGGAGTGTTTGAGATTTGTGAGCAGGATGTCTTTCACCCATTTCCAGCCCACTCTGCCTCAGTTTACTAGTATGAAATTACCCTCATCCTCTAGGAAGAGCTACAACAAAATCATTTTAAATGGATTAATGTACCCCACTCATTGCTGTCGAATTGATTCTGACTCATAGCGACCCTACAGGAAAGAGTAGAACTGCTTCCAAAGGGTTTCCAAGAAGCAGCTGGTGGATTTGAACTGCCGATCTTTTGGTTAGCAGCCATAGCTCTTAACCACTGTGCCACCAGGGCTCCGGGTTAATATTAGCCAGATTTTAAAGACAGCCTCGTTGCTTATTTTTCTGTACTCATGTTTGGCAAACCCACCTAGCTGATCATCAGATTCACATGGGAAGCTTTCCTTTTTTAAAAAATGCAGATTCCAGAGTCACCTCAGAGATTCTGATTTAGGACGTTTGGGCTGGAGCCTCCACATTTGTGTTTTTACAAGGTCCCCTCGCCAGTTTGGGAGAATACTGTTCTACACGCCCTCTGTAAAAGTATTCACCTCTTGTAGTGATTACCTCACTCTGTTTTTATAGCTAATTGTTTGTACACCCCTTTCTAGATCATGTAATAATTAAGAAACTATGTTCTTTTCGCTTCTGAATCTAGCACTCAAGAAATGTTTATTGAATTGCACGTACCTCCCAAGACAGGAATTCCGTAATCAAGTCCAGAGCCTGATAACAATCACATTTGAAGCTAAGAAATCCTTCACCACGCTCAACCCAAATTCCTTATTCTTCAGGTTAGGTTTTGTCCATTCACCCAACACGTGTGTACCCAATACCTGCATGTGCCAGGCACAGGGGATACAGATGTGAACTAAACTAAACCAAAATCATACCCACTGCCATCAAGTTGATTTTGCCTCATAGAGACCCTATAGGACAAAGGAGAACTGCCCCATAAAGTTTCCAAGGCTGTAATCTTACAGAAGCAGACTACCACATCTTTCTCCTACAGAGCAGCTGGTGGGTTGGGATCACTGACCTTTTGGTTAGCAGCAGAGTGCTTAACCACTGCACCACCAGGGCTCCTGCAGACATGAGCTAGACAATAAAAATCCTGCCCTCAAACCATCCTCTTCCATCACCACCCATCCACCAGTCTCCTTAGAGAGGCTGGCTATTGGGTCTCCGATTTCTCCTCTCAAAAATGAGGAAGGCTACATAGACCCTTTCTTTCCCTGGTCTTCTTCCAGGCCATCCGTCCTCCAGCCCACACATATCAGCATCATTGCTCTTCTCTGCATGCCTCTACGCCCTTCGTGTCTCATACATGGGGAACTGGGTGAATATACCTCAAGCAGCACGTGATATACTGACAGCCCTTTGTGAAGCTGCAGGTGCTGGCCCTGAGTTTGGACCTTGTCCTGTAGGCAGTGGCCATTTTAAGGCAGGACAGTGCTGCAATCCTTCCTGGCTTTTAGGAAGGTGCGTGAGCAGAAGACTCATTAAATGGCATGGAATCAGGGAGACCAGTCAGCAGGATCTATTGTCTGGGGAGCACCCACTGTCCTTCTTCCCTCACTGCTCAAATCCTTTATCTTTGGAAATAGGCTGGCCCAGCAGAATTCCCCTACAGAGCTCAGGAAAGTTTCAGTCTACCTGCTCTTATTACTAATTTTTGCCACAACAGATTATAGGTATTCTCCTGTTGAGAGGGGAGGAAGTGGCTTACTAGTGCTGGGTTACCAGCATAGGTGTCACCCATGAGTTAGCCAAGCTCTACCAGGGAGCACTCAGACTAACATGGACATAGATGACTTCAGGCACCTATTACGACTGCTAAATACTTTGCTATCTTAGTTTCCTAGTGCCACTGTAACAGAAATACCACAAGTAGGAGGCTTTAAAGAAGACAAATTTATTTTCTCACTGTTTTGGAGGCTGAAAGTCCAAATCAGGGTCTCAGCCATGTTGATTATTCCTTGTAGGTAGTCCCAGGCTATTCCTTCGCTTGTAGACAATGCTCATATTGCATCTCTGTGTCTAACATGCTCTTTTTATACCTCAGAAGTGATCAGATTTAGAACCACCCCACTCAGCTAAAGGAGCCCTGATGGCACAGTGGTTAAGCGCTCTGCTGCCAACCAAAATGTCAGTGGTTTAAACCTACCAGCCGCTCCATGGGAGAAAGATGTGGCAGTCTGCTTCTGTAAAGATGATAGCCTTGGAAACCCTATGGAGCAGTTCTGCTCTGTCTGTAGGGTCACTATGAGTCAGAATCGACTTGATGGCAATGGATTTACTACTCAGGTATGACCTAATTAACATAACAAAGAAAATTCTATTTCCAAATAGAATCACATCCACAGGTATAGGGGTTAGGATCCCAACATATATTTTGGGAGGAAACAATTTAATCCCTAGCACCAACCCTCATGAATAAGCGATAACCTCCAATCAGGTCACTGTTAAGAAACCAAGCCCCCAAGCCCGTTGTCATCTAGTCAATTCCAACTCATAGCAACTCTGTAGGACAAGGTAGAGCTGCTGCATAGGTTTTCCAAGGCTGTAATTTTATGGGAGCTGAATGCCACATCTTTCTTCCTTGGAGCAACTGGTAGGTTCAAACCACCGACTTTTCAGTTAGCAGCTGAGTGCTTAACCACTGTGGCACCAGGGCTCCTTCGAGTCGCTGTAGGCATCCACAAATGTCTTGTCCTGCTGTTGATCTTTCTTCCTGGCATGTGTGCTCTTGCCCATCCAAACTTCTGCCTCCACCATTTTTCACTTACATTGTTAGTTTTTCTTTCCCAACCAATTTCTTGGTTTAGGCCCCAGTGAATCTTCTTTTACTGATTTCTGTTTATTTCTTCCAAGGAATTAGAAGGCATAATGTAGATTTCAATTTCCAAAACTGGTAGCAATTGAAAAAAGCGCTTTCTTCAGATCAGTAGTTCCTCCCGACTTGACATTGAGCTATTAATAATTACTTGGTGTATGATTTCACTGGGAAAAAAGTAGCCAGTAGAACTACAACGCATGGATATAAAATCAGCAGGTTTTCTCTGAGATATGTTTCACGGAGAGGCCACAATGCCAAAAGAAGAGAGAAGATACTCCTAAGGTCACTGCATTCCCATTACCCACAAATCTTATTATCACATCACAAAGAAATTAGGTCCACTTGGCAAGATTCCCTTGGATGACTTGCTCTGCCAACTATGTATCAACGCCTCATTTTCCTTGCAGTGATTCCAAATTGACTGCTTTGCTGGTTTCTCAGCAATTTGCTCAGTATTATCAGTTATTTACAGTCACTAATTGACTCATCGGAGTGCCTTCTTAGTTGACCACAAAAGGTTTTAGATTTGTCCCACCCTAATGTGAAGCAGGCGTTTGTAGGGACCAATCGACCAGTATTATACCCTAGAACTCGGGGACACAGCCCTTGGCTCAGACTTGGTTGTGCCGGTTCACCCTTCATTTCATGCCCCAGTCCCTCATTCTCCACAACACCACAGGAACCTGAACAAGATTCTACTGGAGGATCTAGAGTAACTAAAGGGAATTATAAGATTGAAGAGGAAACTTTTTCCTTCTTTCAGTATTACCAAGGGGAAAACCACCCAATAAGGCTGCACCCATTCTCTTACTCAGGACGTTGCCCTCACAGCAGAACCCAGTTCTTGCCCAGCAGGACCTTCTCCCACTTGAGTTTTCTGGCTATAATATGCCCATAGGGTGTTGTAAGAATAATCTAGGCTGGGTGTGGGCTCCCCCAGAGCACATCCTCCAGGCCTCCCCTTCAGTTGGTCTTTGTTTCTTCCAAACATTGAACTGGTACCAACTGGTGAAACACACACACTCACATACTTACATCCACTTGCACACTCACATACACGCTCACTCTTACACTTGCTCACACTCACACACTCCAAGTTCAAACCTCAATAAGGAAAAACAGAGTCAAAACCATATGGAGGAATATAAACATTTTCCTAGGAACTCCATAATTTGCAAGATCATGAATGCTCACAAAGGAGCTAGTACATCTTTTCATGTTTGGCATAATAGTGTTTGTTCATTCCCCCACCACCACCCCAAACCCTTTCAAACTATACTTCCTTGGGCCTACCAGGAATAAGAAATGGGCCCATCTCTGAGACACCTGTCTCATCACAGCTTCGTCCTTAATCTCACAAAGATCCATGTTAAGCTTAAATCTACTCATATGAAAGGCATAGGGGACACACCCTCCTCTTCAGCTGGGGTAGGAGATGGAGGTGGAAAATTGGGAGAAAGGAGGTGATTTGTTGTTTCACTTATACAGGGGGAGTTTGCATTTAAAAGGGGACTTCTGCGCCAGGGAGAGGGGATAGGGAGGACTTCACTTCTAGTCCCTGACCCTTCACTTTCTTGGCCACCAGAAACAATGAGTGCTCAGCAGTCTTATTGGCTGATTGCCTCCATCAATGTATTTATGAAGACTTTGCACCCCAGCTTTGGAAGTTTCCCAGTTCCTGTACTAATCTATGTAAATTTATACTTTCAGCATCTCTGTGGATGTTATTTCCTCAAAATGGTACCATCTCACTTAATGTTTTCTTTTCAAAATAAGGTAACTTCTGTGAAAGTTGTTTTGTTTTTAAGGGAATACTCTTGTATGATTAGATGGATTTTTTTGTTGTTGTTAGTTGCCGTCGAGTTGGCTCCCACTCATGGCAACCTTATAACAGAATAAAATGTTGTCTGGTCCTGCGCAATCTTCACAAGCCATTGTTTGAGTCCATTATTGCAGCTATTGTGTCGATCTACCTCATTGCTGGTTTTCCTTGTTTTTTGTTGGCCCTCTGCCAAACATGATGTCCTTTCCTAGCAATTGGTCTTTCCTAATGACATGTCCAAAGTGAGTCAAAGTCTCTCCCATGCTTGCTTCTAAAGAACATTTTGGTTGTATTTCTTTTAAGACTGATTTATTTTTTCAATAGCCTTATATGCATGCAAAAGTTGGATAATGAAAAAGGAAGAAGAATTGATGCTTTTGAGCTTTAGTGTTAGGGAAGAATATACCTTGGACTGCCAAAAGAATGAAAAAATCAGTCTTAGAAGATAGATTGACTATAGATAGATAGCTGAGAGTTTAAAATGGACATCCTGTTTCAATCTCCAGGCTCAAAAGTTCGATCAAGCTATAGAGGAAGTGGCCACTTTGGCAACTTATTCAGAAGTCTCAGACCTATGTGTTCCAAGTAAGATTCCTGTGAGAATTTACCATGAGCCCACATGGATCCTTGGAAGCAGCAGCAGGAACAGCTGTCTTCTGGGGCCTGAAAATTTGTTGCACTGTTGACCTCAAGTAGAAAGGTCTTCACCGCCCTGCCATTAGCTTTCCAAGTCACAATATGGTCCCTCCTGCTCTCCAGCGAGCCCCTCCCATTATGGTCCCACTGTGGGGAGTTACAGTCCTGGGACGCTTTAGAGAACAGAGTCACAAAGAGGGCTCCAAGAACAGAAGGTATGGCCAAGACACAGATGTGCTGTGTACAATTCCAAGAGACTCCGTCACACCAGCAATATTGGACCTGAAGAAATGGAGTTAGTCACAGCTCTTCTCGTCCAAAAAGGATCTAAGATAGATCACTATGTTACAGCCTCTGCTCACAGTTTGGGAGCAAATACATTTTCTAAAGTTTCCTCAAGCAAGAAAATCGAAAAACAAAGCAAAATAAAGTATCAAAGACCCCACAGTTACTTTTGGTGAATTATCTTCACAAATTTTACAAGCCCATTTTCTTTGCCTACCGTGTCTGGTTTTTCTACATGTATTTTGAGAGGCTTAAGAAAAGGCTTCATAAATCCAGTGTCCTAGATCAATTATGCTATACCTGTAACCAGAAACTTCCCCATCACTGTTGAGAAGGAAAGGGATTTTAAAGACACATCATTTTTCTCTATTTATATTTAGCTACATAGCCTACTTGGGTCGCTATGAGTCGGAATTGACTCGATGGCAATGGGTAATGGGTAGCCTACTTATCCTTGTTACCTGCTTTTCCTTCCCTGATAAAAAAAATACGAGATTGCTTCAGAAAACTCTTAAACTTAAAAAAAAAATAAAAAAAAAAGCATTATCAGAAGTAAAGTTGAATTCTATTAAATCAACATATTTGGGTGAATAGTGCCCTGAATTTTAAGACATTTCAAGAATGAGCAGTAGGTTCAAACGATGGAACACAAACTATGAACACATTGTAGAAGCTGTGTTCATGAAGGTAGCATTCATGAATAGAAGTTCTAAGTTCCTGAAAGCATAAAACCAAACCACTTACATGCAAACAAATACCACTGTGCAATGATGCTATTCAAAGACGGTTAACACGTATGAGAGAGTAGAGTTGCTTTGCTTCCCAACTCACATAACAGTTCCATAGCAAGGATTTGAGCAAAAATAACCTTGATTTTTATAGACTTGTATTTTTTCCCAAGGTCTTGACCTATAATCTTATTAAATTTGACAGTTCAAAATAAGTTTCCCTGGGAAACTTTGAAAACTGATTCTGAAAATGTTGAAAACATTGACTTTTAAAATGCATATTTTTATTAATTTTTAATTACCGAAAAATGATTATTACCAAAAAATTAGAAATATACCTGCAGAAGAATACAATTTAAAAAGTAAATGTACAACCAGGGCCTGGGGGAGGGTGGTGGGTGAAGGAGAGAATGGGAGTTACAGCTGAAGAGCACTGAGTTTCTTTTGTAGTGATGAAAAAAAGCTTTTGGAAATAGCTAGTGGTGATGGCTGTACAACATGGTGAATGTAATTAATGTCACTGAATTTTACACTTACAAATGGCTAAAATAGCAAACTTTTTGTTATGTATATTTTACCACAATAAATTTTTTTTTAATGATACAATTTAAAAAAGTGAATATTCATTCTTCACCCTCCCTCCCTAGTGTTCCTCAGAGAGAACCTCCATACTTTCAGAGTTTTTCAATACATATATTTATATGTATGTATATATATATGCACAAGAAGATGTGTTGTTTTTTTCTCTAACAATTCATCTGCTGTTCTGCAGCTTGCTTTTCTTATTTAGCAGCTCGTCGTGGGTGTCTTTCAATGTTTTTCTGATACATTTCCATTGTATGGCTGTAACATCACTGGCTGGAAGCAATGACCCCACCACCACCATCTTTTTTTTCTTTTTAATATTTTATTTATTTACATTTTTTGGTGAAAATATACACAGCAAAACCTACACCCATTCAACAATGTGTCTATGTACAATTCAGTGACAATTACATTCTTCAAGTTATGCAACCATTCTCACGCTCTTTTTTTGAATTTTTCCTCCCCCGTTAACATAAACTCACTGCCCCCTAAATTTCCTATCTAATCTTTCAAGTTACTGTTGTCAATTTGATCACATATAGATGAACCCTGAAACTATTAACCTGAGATAATCTTTACCTTAAGTCAAAACTATCCCCTGAAGTTACCTTAAAACCAAACAACAGTTTAGCTTAACTATGGAAGAATGACCCACCACCATCTTTTTTGTGCTCCGTGAGATGTGATTGTAAATCCTGGAACACCCTACTGCAGTCACTGGTTTGTGTGCTTTGCCTGCATTGTGCGCTCCTTGAGGACCACATCCCTGGTCAAAGATCCAGTACAGTGCCTGGCATGCATGGCACAGGCATGTCACAATGGTATGTGTCCTTCATGAATGGCACAGTGACCTTCCATCACCGGCCAGAGGGGCAGGTGGCAAGACTGAAGACGGAGGTGGTGAAGAGGAGACAGTGACAGCAGCTGCAGGTGAGGACGTTTGAACCACTGAAGAGCCTGGGAGAGGCCCAAGAAGCCCCACCCTCTTCGGTGGGGACTATGTGATAAATGTTGCAGTCATTCACACCATTGCTTTTCTTCCTGCTAGCTGATGAGATAGGAAAGCCAGTATTACTCAAAATAAGAGCTATCAGTCCTTGATCTCCACCAGACAGTGATCATTTTTGTGACCTTGAGCAAGTCACAGACTCTCTGGGCCCATCATCCTTGTTTTCAGACAAAGAATCTAAACCAGACCATTTCGGAGTTGTATCCAGCATTGACCCCCTACTCTGCCCTAGAAAGCAGCATCTCAGGGGCTTAGGCTTTGGAGCTGACGGCCCAGGACCAAGCACCAGCTCCATCACTGACAAGTTGGGTGACTCCAGACAAGTTATAGAACCTTTCTGGGCCTTCAATTCCTCCTCTTGGTTGTGTGCATGTTAATCTCACTCCAACAGCTTCGTGATGATTAAATGAGATCACGTATGTTAGGTGCTCACCATGGTGCCAGACCCATAGTTAGTGCCCAAAAAGTCTTAGATGCTATTATTCATGTCTAAGAACCTAGGAGGGAACCCTGGTGGCACAATGGTTAAGCATTCAGCTGTTAAGCAGAAGGTCGGCAGTTCAAACACACCAGCCACTTCATGGGAGAAAAGACCTGATGATCTGTTCCCGTAAAGACTGCGGTCTAGGAAATCCTATGGGGCAGTTCTACTCTGTCCTTTAGAGTCCCTATGAGTCAGAATCAACTGGAGGGAAACAACAGTAAGAGCCTAGGGTTCTGTGAGATGCCGAGAATTTGGTGGATGCAAAGAAGAAAAGAGCATACTTTTGGAAGGTCTATAAGGTCATGCTGACTACGTCAAGTCTGGGGCACAGCACAGAGGGGTGCCACAGACTCACTCTTGGACAAGTCTGTCTCCTGTGTCCTTGGTACAGTAAGACACAAGCATGTGAACTGGGTCACTGCCCTGGGCTGCTGTCGGGCCTTATTTCTTGCCAGCCCCCACCCTTCCTGCATGGATCTGACACTTGCGTACACACCACTGTCTCATAGTTTGGATTGACTTCGCTCTTCAAGCACAAGCAAAAACATTTCTTTCCGCTCCTCGCCTCTTATTCCTCAACTGCTGCTGTAGAAACCAGTCCCTTTGTATTGGAGTGTGAGGCGAAGTCCCCCATGCACACACAGTTTCCAAAGCAAGTGTTAGAGAAGTACACTAAATCATGGAACTGCTCTGGAAGGTTTCCTGGTTTGCCTTCCTAGAATAAAAAGTCTACAACATTAATGTACTTGGAACAAGATGGTCCCCAAGAAAGGACAGGCTCTGGATACTCCTCAGACCCTCAGTTGCTGTAGGCCACATGAGTCAGTGAGAAATGCTGTGCCTGGAGACTTTGCTCCTTGCACAAAGGGGGACACACGTACCCCACTTGCCTCTCCTACAGAGAGTTGTGCGAGTTATGGTGGCAGCTTGAACATTCAAACCGTCCAGATGCAATGGGAGAAACACACAACCTGCTCTCAGGAGAACTGAGCCGTATGTTGGGTTCTGCCTGGAATAACTTTGGGATTTGGAGAAAGCTTGACTTTCAGGTGATTCAGCCAAATATTTCCAGAGAAAACAGCAAAATTAAGAATAGGGCAGGAGAAGAAGTTGAAGCAAGAATCTTTATAGTAAGTAGATGCATTGGTTAGCAGCGTTAATTTGGAGAATGTTGGGGCTTCCTTATTAGAGTGTCCACTCCAGTCTCATCTCCCCATCTTCAAAGGAATTCTGGGAGACCAGAGATGATAAGAGGACTGTGATTAAAGAGAAGGGAAGTAGGACCAGAGAAGGACAACTGGAAAAGTTGACAGTTTGAAGAAAAAGGGGCTGGGGATTAGTATGCTGGCCTCCAAGCGAATGAGCTATTAGTATTTGATGCGTTGTCAATGTAGAGAACCTGGTGTGCTGGTTTAAGCTCTCTGGAAATTGAATCTGAGCACCTTGAAGAAGGCGAAGTCACAGCTCTGAGAGCCCGCTGGGCCTCAGGATCCTCCTAATACACCCACTGGAGTTTACCCAGGTGTGCCCAGCTGTGTTCCACTCATCACTATTGGAAAATCAGATGAAAACACCAGCAGTCTTCAGGAACGTGAGGAGTTAGATGCAGTCCTGTTAATACGAAGGGGAGCGAAGGCGTCAGGAGACACCCCTCTGTAGCCATGGAAAATGGGACTGCAGTTTTGCTGAGCTGTGTTTTTAACGTGACAGCTTGCAAATGCTCCTGGAATTCTGCTTGGTCCAGACCAGAGAATTCTCTGCGTATAAATCAAGCTTTGGCAGCAGTGGGCAAGTGTGGAGAGAGAGCAAACGAGTTGGAATGATTCTAATTGAATTGCCCAAGTAACTTTTCCCAATTACAAAGCAAAGGCACACATGGTGGGTGACATGTTTTCTGTCTTTTCCGTGAGCTCAAGGGGTTCTCTTCTCACTGTAGAGAATGCAAACAGCCATCCTGAGGTGGGGGTGCTTCCAAGCCAAATAGGGACAAAATGACACTCTCTCTCTGATGGAGATAGACAACAATGCTCTGAGCAGAGCAAGGGGGAGCCCAGGGCTCTCGGTCAAGGAAAAGAGCCAAGGTGTGCCCAGAGGGGGAAACACATGCTCCGCCTGCCTCCCACACAGAGACTTCAACCTGGAACGGGCCTGGTAACAGGTGAAGTTAATTAACAGAGGGCATAAAGGTGAAAGAATAGAAGTTGTACTTCCATGTTCACTACACAAAAACAATTGGTCAGCAAGCCTTTATTTAAAGATGATCTTTTATAGAAAAAAATGAGTAAATACCCTTCAACCAGGGGAACATGTCTAAGAAAGACTGGCCGTGGACTTCCCGCCCTGGCCCGAGGCACCTGGGCCACCAATGACAGCTCCCACAATGAGAGACATAGAACAGAGAGGCTTAGCAGACCTGGAGAGCAGTGGTTCTCCAACTGTGGAGGGCCTCAGAAATCACTCAGGCCTCACCAAGTATATATATGTATACAGTTGAATATATACATATACAGTTATATATATACAGTTAAATATATACATATACAGTTAAATATATATACATGTACACAGTTAAGTATATATACACATGTACAGTTAAATATATATGTAAGTTAAGTATATATGTGCACAGTTAAGCATATATATGTACCATTAAGTATATGTATATGTACATACATGTATGTGTACAGTTAAGTATATATCTACATGTGTGTAAAGTACATGTATACAGTTAAGTACATACATGTATACAGTTAAGTATATATATGTATATATACAGTTAAGTATATATGTACAGTTAAGTACATATATGTATACAGTTACAGATATGCACATATACATTTAAGCGTATGCACATACAGAGTTAAGCATATACATTAAAACCTGGGAAAGCTGGAACCTGTGTAAGGCGAAACCTGGCAGAGAAGAAAAACTCAAATATTTTCTACTAAAAGGAGCAATAGAAAAGTTCTAAGACTGCACTCTGTCAAAGATGGAAAACTTGTGAGACCTGGAAAAACAAGGCAGTCCTGTCGAGTTCTAGTTCTCATAGATTTCACTGTATATATGTATACAGTTAAGCATATATATACGTATACAGTTAAATATATATACATATAAAGTGTGTGCATATATATACATATAGTTAAGTATATAGATACATATACAGTTAAGCATATTTGTATACAATTAAATATTATGTGTATACATATATATTCACTGGCCTTGGGGGGCAGAACTTGCCCCCTCCCCAACCCAAGCAAGAAGGTGTTTGCATGTCCCTGAGGTGAGCGCTTGGAACCTGGCAGCCCTATACAACAGTCCCCTGACCACAGGCCCAGCCCCACGCCATCTCTTGTCTTCCACCCATAGAGGCAAACCGAGGTGGCAGCGCTCAGCCCTGACCAGCGTCAGCTGAGCAAGAAGCCGTCAAGCCCAGTGTACTTGCAAAGATAACACTCCTCCACTAATGTTTCTGAGCCAGACGGGCTGGTTGCCGAGCCTGGCAAATCTGGGTCACCCCGCCTTGATGTTTCTAACTGGCGTTCATCCACGACACTAGAAAGACTCGGTACACATTGTGGAGCCAGACCCTCCTCCCCGCCAGGCTCTGTGCCAAGTTCTTTGTTCCCATGGTCTCATTAAACCCAGAAGCTAGGCGATTAGCCCCATTCTAGAGTTTAAAAGATGGACTTGGAGCAGTAAGTTTTTCAAATAAAAATCAGTGATCAAATCTGTTAGTGTCAGCCTTAACACACAGGTTGCTTTTTCAAAAGTCCAGAAATTGAGGCTCGTTTCACAAAGAATCCATGCATGAACAGGATCTGGGTGGGAGTTCTTGCCAAGGCCCGATTTCTCACTGAACTCACACAAGGTAAGAGCCAGAGTGATTTGTTTACCAACTACAGTGCTCCAGAGCCGTAAACACAGAGTCTCTTTACATGGCCGTGGTTTCAGAAATGCCCAGCCCAACTCCCCATCCCAGCTGCTCAAAGGACAGCTTCCAAATTAAGGTTTAAAAACAGCTGTTCTTCCAATCATTCAAGTAAGCTTCCCAGGCTGTTGTCAGGGTGCCGTCCCTGAGTCCCACACAGCACAGGGCTGTGGCAGCAAGCACGGCCGACTTCTTGGAGGTGGAGACCTGTGAGCTGTTTATGCCTCACCTCCCAGGAGGAGATGAGTAGAGAGTTGCGAGGAAGGACTTGGAAACTTCTGTAGCTAATTGGCATTGCTGTGATGTCCAAGTGCATGACATCTCCACGTTGACCAGTCCTGGACCATCTAGGTATCCTCGAACATGCATGGTCACAACCTGGGGGGGAGTGGGGAGGGGGGAGCAGTCCATGACTTACGTATAAAAGACCTACGCTCCAACCTGTGGTGTTTAAAGGTTGTCAACTCTAACCCAGCAGGGTATAAAATTCCAGAATCATTTCTCTCTCTGAAAAATAATTTTAACTACAATTTATCAAGATAAATTGTTGAGGTTGACTTCTGATGAAGGACTGGAAATGAGTGTGACACTACTTGCTTTGTTTGGGATAAAACTTACAAATGAAGAGCCAGGCCTTTCTGAAATTATAATCTTCTTTTCACTTCCCATCAACATACCTGTGAGCCTGTTTTGTCTATGATGAGTGTTATTAAAACAAAACGTAGAAACCATTTAGATGGCTATTTCCGCCTGTGAGTAGGGTTCTCGTCAGTCCACCCTCAGTTCTGTTACCGTTGAGTCAGTTCCGACTCAGAGCGACCCTATAGGACAGAGTAGAACTGCCCCATACGGTTTCTAAGGAGCGCCTGGTGGATTCGAACTGCAGATCTTTTGGTTAGCAGTCGAACTCTTAACCACTCTGCCACCAGGGTTGATCAAAATCAACTCAATGGCACACAGCAACAACAGTGACTACTAACGGGGAGAGGGAAGTCTAGGGGCCCTTTCAGAAGTTCTAGTTGTCACAGGAATGGAACCTCAGTTAGACAAGTTAATAAGCAAGAAGCAGTCTCATTTGCCACATTAAAAATCATAAATACTGATATACACAGTGTTTGTTCACTGTATTTTATAAAAGTATCACTGTGAGTGTTTGGAAATTAAAAAAAAAAAAAAAAAAAAAAAAGATCATTCACCACAGTTAGCTTAAAATGCACTGCCCTCAAGGGATTTCTCCAGGCAGGGGTAGAAGTGCGTGTGTGAGTGTGTGTGCGCACGGGTGTGAGAGGAAGAGTGTGTGTGAGTGTGAGCATGTATGTGCGTGTGCATGTGTGTGTCTGAGTGTGTAACTGGGTAGCCAAAGATAAGGGAAAAGGGACAAAACTGCTCCTTTCAGCAATAAAAGCACTGTTGTGTTGGATAATTATACATTGCATTGTTTTCATGGGAAACAGTAATATTTATTTCCATTGAGGTCAAAATGAAAACTAACTCCCCCTTTACGGAACTCTCTTTGCTCCCTGGGCCAGTTAACTCTGAATTAATGCCAACCAGGGCTATTACCCCAGGGCCAGTCTGCATTTGACCAACCTGACCTCAAAAACAGCAAAAACAGTTTGAGGACTGCAGTAACCTCCTGCCCACCCCTTCCTTCCATTGCTATTTCATATGGGGGCTCAAGTGTGAACCTCTGTGCTTGTAAAATGGACCTGACCAAAAGGCAGCGTGGTCCATAGAGAACCATCACCATCCGGAAGAAGAGCAGCATCCTACTCGCCTCTGAAGAAAGGGCAGCGGTATCTTAGTATGCAAGAGTCAATTCTATTTTCTTTATACTCTACCAGTCCTAGGTCTGTTCGTCAAACTTCGGTTTTCATCTACATCTTCCAAAATAGTGACTGGCATAGGGGTACTTCCCCACCAGTACAATGCAGAGTTGTCCATATGTGTGACGAGAGGAGACCCTTCCTGAAATTCAGTGTCACTTGGAACAATGCCCGTGATGATGGGTGAGGGGTGGGAATAGCAGATAATAACCATGGACCTGCAGACAAAGGTCTTTGCACAGGGTGGACGTTAGAGCTGGCGGGACCTCAGACCATCCTACGGTCCCTCCCACGCCATCTTACAGCAAACTGGGTCCGTGGCCTGGAGAAACGTAGCCCCAACGCAGATGAGGAGGCAACTCCCCTTTGTCTGCATTAGAAAGGGCTGGGGCAAGGAAAAGAGAAACAGCTTGTGATTTATCGATTTGTGATCTTTTAAAATTTCACATCAGTTTGTCTTCTCTGATTTGTAAACCACCAACATAACTTCCTTATCTTCTCAACTTGTTTATCTATTTCTTTCCCTTAGATGTGATTTCTGAAAAGCATTACCAGTTGATTATTTATTGAACATCCACTGTTTACTAGATATTGAGTAAAAACTTATTCCCTTTTAATGAAAATCTCACCAGCTCCTCGCATGTTCCCCTTGCATGTTCCCCTCGTATGTTCTCACGTGTTCCCCTCCTGGAAGACTAATGCATGGCAGGGTCAGCTGTGGGCTTCCTCTTGCAGATGAGCTTTGTGGGGAGCATATCACACTGAAACCTGACTTCATGCCTGTGATGTGTCTTCATTCCGTGTAGAGAAGGTCCTGCCTGAGATCAGTGCTGACCTCCACCTTCGCTCTAGTTTGATCCTTGGGAGGCAGACAGCACGGCGCTAAGCCGACCTCCCATCTCTGCTCAAAGGAAGATATATTGCAGTAAGTGGTAAAGTGCTCCCTAAAAGCAGAATCCATGCAACTGGTGGATTCCTCAAAATGAGAAATACTTTAAGCTGTCGTTACGCACACTCTCCAATACAAATGGCATTCCTTCAAGATGCATCTTTTTGTTTTTATTGTATTAAATTTCCAAAAGAAAGGGAACTTTTCTTTGCTAGCTGGGCAGGGTGTCCCAGAGGATGCACTGGAGAAACACCTCTCCCACCCCAACACACTTGCTTGTCACACTCACACGTCACTCAGGCACACACCCTCACACCATGTGCACACACACACACGCGCTTGTGTGCACACATTCACATGCACACACCCACACTCACATGCACACTCACTCACCAACAATCATTCACCTGCACACTCACCTATGCCAACAAGCACATTCACTTATGTGCACACACCCACACTCATGCACATTCATACTCACGTGCACACTTGCCCACAGTCACTCATGTGCACACACTCATGCACATTTTTAAATGTGGTAACAATTTACAGGGAAGACAGCTGTCACTCTTTTATTCAGACGGCCAAGTACAAGCACTCGCCTCAGAGAGTAATTGCACATTGGGGTTAGGATTGTTTTCTGATGAGAGCCCTCCAAAAGTGAAACGACCTTGTACCCCTTCACCCTCCCTTCAGTTTAAATCTGAGGTGGGTCAGCGGTTGGAATGGAGGTCTTCAACCGAGAGCAGATCCAACCGGGACAGGAGAGGGCCCGGCAACTCTCAGCAGCTGAAGAGGACAGAATGACGTTAAGCAGTTTCATACTTCGGAAGACCATTAACAGTACCTTAAAGGTTATCTACTTGCATAGTGAAAAGTCTTGTCTTTAGAACAAAGGCAGAAGAATTTGGTCCAAGATCACCTCTCAGCTGTGAGCTTGTAAGGCCCGGATATGGCTATGGCTCCGCTGCCTGCAGTTCCCGAAGTGTGGTCTGCAGTAGGCTCTGGAGCTTCCAGAAGATGCCAGGGGCTGCTGTCCTGGGGACTGCAGGGCCTCTGGGGTCTGCACACTCTTGTACCGCCTCCTGTAACTGCCGCTGCTGCTGGAAGGAGATCCCAGAGCCCTCGAGAGGTGAGGAAAACCAGTGGCGAAAGATCTTGTCACAGATGACCTAAAGGACAGAAGCGTGGGCTGGTGATTCAGGGGAGCAAACCATCCTTACAAGCTTCCCAAGCTGCGACTGGTTGTTGTTTTTTTTTAAATAATTTATTTTGTTGCTGTTGTTGAGAATATACACAGCAGAACATACACCAATTCAACAATTTTTACATGTATAATTCAGTGACATTGATTACATTGTTCAAGTTGTGCAACCATTCTCACCCTCCTTTTCTGAGTTGTTCCTCCCTCATTAACATAAACTCACTGCCCCCTAAGGCCCTATCTAATCTTTAAAGTTGTTATCGTCAGTTTGATCCCATATAGATAGATCTTAAAAGACACAATGCTTAAGACAGACATTCTTTACTAGTTAAGTTAAACTATTGTTTGGTTATAAGAAGACTTCAGGGGATATATTTGGTTTAGGGTTTAAAGAGTAGCACAGGACAATAGTTTGAGGGGTTCATCCAGCCTCTATGGATCCAGAATGTCTGGATTTCATGAGAATTTGAAATTATGCTCCTCATTTTCCCCCTTTTGATCAGGATTCTTTTGTAGAATCTTTGATAAAATGTTCACTGTGTCCGGTTTTAGCAGACCTATGCTTTTCTCCCACACTCCCGGTTCCTGAGGAAGGTCATCACAGAGATCATGAGTTCTAAACAGTGCCTTCCCTTCTGGAACGTAAACTGCCTAACACCACGGACAGACTGTGCTTAGAAACAAGGGGAGTCCCTGGGTGGTACAAATAGTTAATGCACTCAGCTGCTAATCAAAAGGTTGGTGCAAGTCCATCCAGATGTGCCTCAGAAGAAAGACCTGGCAATCTGCTTCCAAAAAATCGGCCACTGAAAACCCTATAAAGCACAATTCTACTCTGACACACATGAGGTCACCATGAGTTGGAATCAACCCAATGGTAACTGGTTATTTAGAGAGGAGGAAGCCACCTGTGTGTGAGGTAGGAATCTCCATTTCCAGCCTCAGAGTAGATGGGGAAAGTTTGGGTGACATTCCAAAGAAGGCTGGACAATTTCCGAAGAGAAAAGGAAGAGGATTCGCAGGCAGTAAGTGCTGCATCAGGAGTTGCCCCACGGCAGGGTGGGGACAGCCAGTCTCCCCCTACGACTCACAGTGGGGTCTTTTCTGAGCCCAGTTCTCTAATCCCTAAGGCGGCCATACTGACAAGGATAACCACCCTCAGGGTCATCCTGAGGACCAGATGACAGATGTCAGTGAAAAAGCAACATGCAAAGGTGAGTTATGACTATTAGACTGTGAAAAAAAGCATATTTGAGGGAAAAGGGTGCAGAGGTGAGGCGCTTTTAAGGAGCCTTTGAGTGTTTGATTTTAGAAGCAGAAATAAAACTAAGCCACAACCTCCCACCTTTAATCTGAATAGGTTATGAGATTCACTGATGCCGACTATCTCCTTAAATTCCCAATTTAAAAATGTTACTTCTATTGCCTCCATAGTTCCCTCCCTGTTGGGAGAACTGGACTGGGAGCAGGCTAATGAATTGTGATTTATTTAAATACATTATGCTTTCTATCAGACTCGTTTAACAAATGTCTCGATTTCAACAGCTACTGTTTCATAGAGGACTAATAGCTCTAATTTCCATTTCCCAACTAATCCCTGCAAGAGCTGGGATTCTTCTTAAAAACAAATTATTTTATTCCTTTTTTTGAGTAGGTAGCACATTTTCATGTACAAAATTTAAAATATCCTGACATCTCCATCCCACCCAACAACCAGCCACTCAGTCCACCTCCCCATTCCCCCAACCAGTTTCTCAAACATCCTTCTAGAGAGAGTCTTTGCATATACAAGCTTATACACATATTTTCTTTTTCTTTTCCACAAATGGTAGTATACAAAAACACACTGTTTTACAGCTCCCTTACCCGTTTAACCATATATCATGGAGATCTTTCCAAATCAGTTCTTATGAGGACATTCCATTTGTTTTAGTGGCTGTAGACAATCCCAAATGTGTGGATGTTTGATAAATTATTTAACCAGGCCCCTACTGATGGAAATGTAGGTCGCTTGCTGAGTTTTGCCATTAAGAATAACGCTGCGATAAATATCTTGCATGTACGCTGTTTCCATTTTGCGCATGTGTACTTGTATCTGTTGACTAAATTCCTAGAAATGGAATATTTGGGTCGAGGGATCTGTATGTGTTTTGTTTCGATAGAAGTTGCCAAATGGCCTCCATAGAAGTTGTGCCAATTCACACTCCCACAGCAATCTACGAGAATGCCTCTTTCACCCATGGCCTCACCAATATGTATGTCTTAGTTACATAGTGCTGCTGCAAAACATACCAAAAGGGGGTGGCTTTAAAGGACAGTTTTGGAGTTTTGGAGGCTAAAAGTCCAAATCAGGGCCTTATGTCTGGGGGAGGATCCTTCCTTGTGCATAGCCCTGAGGGTTCCTTGGTGTCTGTCTTCCCCTGTGTGTGTGTCCGTGTCTGTTCTGCCTTTTTAGAAGTGGTTAGGTTTAGGACCCACCCTGCTCTGTTATGACCTCATTAGCATAACAAAAGAAAGCCTCTACTTCCATACAGGGCCATATTCATAGGTACAGGGGTTAGGACTTTCATATATCTTTTTGAGGGACACAATTCAATCCATAACAGCATATCAATCAGACTCTTATTTTTGCCAACTTATGGGTGAAATGGTTTGATTTGCATTTTTCTTATTATCAGTAAGTCTGAAAGCTATTAGTGTTATTTGTGTTTCTCTTCAGTGCATGATCAAGCTTATATCCTTTGCCCAAATCTTGACTAGGTTAATTTGTAGAAGCTTTTCGTATTAATTTGTAGAAGCTCTATATCCTAAGGACCTTAGCCGCTTGTTTTAGGTTGGTTCCCCAGGAAGCAGACTCTGAGGTGGAGATTGACTAGGGGGTGTTCTTGGGAACCACACCTCAATAGAAGTGAGAGAGAAGGTAATGCCCATCCCCCAAGGAGCGCTGGAGAATTTGCTACTGGCGAGTGGGGTGCTGCTCTAACAAATATGGAAAACATGGGAGTGGTTTTGCAATTTGAAGATGTTATCAGTTACCATGAAGTCATACTGGAGTAGGTGGGCACCTAGTCCAATATGACTGGTCTCCTTATAAAAGAGGGGAAGAGACACAGACACAGAGGAAACAGAGGCAGAGAGGGAGGAATGCTGCAGCTGCAACCCAAGGAACGCCTGGACCACCAGAAGCTGGGGGAGACAAGAAAGGATCTTCTCCTAAAGCTTTCAGAGAGAGCACGGCCCGACTGACACATTGATTTGCACTCCCACCCTCCAGAACAATAAGAAAATAAATTTCTGTTCTTATAATGTACCCAGTTTGTGGTACTTTGTTATGGTAGCCCTAAGAAACTAAGACACTGCCCTATTGAGCAGATTGAGCCCAAAAGTCGTGACAACCATATTAAAGGGATGAGGCAGTGCTAAAGTGCAGAGGCAATCAGAAGACCCCGGCTCTGCCCGCCCACCCTCAGCCCAGTGCTGCGGTACGATCGCTTACCTGTAGGTTGCTGTTGACTCGCTGGGCTCCGCACTTGTTGGCTCGCAAATCACACTTTGAAAAACAGTCAAAGAAATTACAGTCTTCATCTCCCGTGCAATTTTGCTCAAGAATTTCTCTCATTTTAGGTTCAAAAAAGGCCATGTCCACATCAATCGCCACCACCTGCAATCAAAATAGCACATGGCTACCAAAATGGCACACGTGGGCTCACTGTAGAGTGAACCGACTCAGCGCCTCCTTCACCCACCATTGCGGCTGCAGTTGTTGGCCAAATTGCAGGTAATTACACAGCTCTGCTCGATGGTTAAGCACTCAGCTGCTAACCAAAAGGTCGGCAGTTCAAACCCACCCAGCAGTTCCACAGGAGAAAAGACCTGGCAATCTGCTCCCAATAAGATTACAGGAAACCCTATGGGGCAGTTCTACTCTGTCCTATAGGGTCACCATGAGTCAGAATCGACTCAACGGTGCAGAACAACAACACAACTCTGCCGGCCCAGAGGAAAGAGCCGTTCCAGGTACTAGGGAGTGCCTTGACTGCCCCCTAAACTGTGTAAATTTATTTTTTTATTACATAAGCAACTGTCACAGATTATATTGAAAAGCTTTAGTCGCAGAAGAAACTTTGCTGTCACTATTTAAAGCCTAGAGTTTGGAACTATAATTGAAGTGTCATTGTTCATCTTTAAACATTTTCTCAGCTTTACAAGTAGAATCTCTGAAGTATCCTAAAAATGACATCCCTCTCCATTCCTTTATCCCTTTGGTCTCTGACCTTCAAGGATCAGGATTATAAAAGCTTGGGGATACAGATCATCTGTCCCCATAAACATAAGCAATAAAAGGAAACTGCATTCCAGGGGCAGGTCTGTGGGTGTGAAGGTAAAAATGAGGTGGGGGTAACTGAGTTCTCTATTTATGGCATATCTGTTACCTGACCCAGCTGGTGGAAATATGGGGCAAATGGCAGAGCCAGGTTCTTGAATCAGGATTGATATGAACGGCCCTTACTCCAGTGGTAACAAATACTAAATTCCATGTCAGCCAGAGAACTTGGTGACCCCCTGGAATTACAAATTTATCTCCCTGGCTTCAAACCAAATAGACTTCAACAAGAGAAAAATAATAATTTCTAAATTATGCAGATTTTTCTGTACCACCTGGATTAAAAAAAAAAAGATGAGCTCAACCCACAAAAACCTGGAGTCCACCCAGATCAGGCAGTTTGTAGCTTCAAGGGATACAAAGCTATTAGGAAGCCTGAGTTTGATGGGGTCTGTGGTATTCCACAAGCCTTCACAGGTCAATGCGGAAACAGCAGCCTCTCCTCCCCGCTTCAGTAGCATCTCAGACAGGGTTCTTTGTCCGTGCTCATATCCTCCCAGTTCTGTACAACGTTGGGAGGCAAATTCCCTGGTTTTGGTTTTTGTTTTTCATTCTAGATCGATGCTGGAAGGCACTAAAGTTTCTTGGGGATTATTCAGGAAAACGGAGCAGGAGGGAAAATAAGTTATGTAAAAATGTGTGGAGAAGAATGAAAATAAAGGATATAGAATGAAAATAAAGAACACCCCTACTTAAGGGTTTCGTCTAATTACTAATTCAGGCACAGCAAGCAGAAGTTACCATTTTAATCAATCTTTCCTATCTCATGATTAGGCCAAAATAAATAGGCAATTTCATAATTTACCCTGGTAATACACTCAAAATGAATGAGGGTTAGGCTATGCTAACGAATCTACAGTCTTTATAATTAATTATTGAGGCTGTAAGACTCTTCTTTCCCTAGTTTCTGGCAATTTCCCCAGCTCTCCTGGTGGAATTCAGCTCTGTGTGACTTCTCACTCCCATTTCTGATTTTTCCTTCTCATCTCCCAGGAAGAGCCAAGATCTATGTTTTAATTTTTAGTGTATGACATAGAATGGAGTACATGTGTTGGAAGTAAAACCCTATGCACCTGAATTAAGAATGGTACAAAACAAAAACATGCATGAGGTTTCTAAAATAATATTGGAACAACCAAATTCTTTCTGCATGAAGTTTTCTAACTCACACCATCTTCTTCACACTCCATCCTGGGATCAGAAGAGAAAGGATCTATGAGAATTAGTCCATTCTTCACTGAAAGTGAGGCTCTGGAGCAAGAGAAAAGGAAGTTGACAATTCCCGGTCATTCACTGACAGCAGGCCAGGCTCCAACTGAGCACGTCTTGAGAATGTACCCAGTGGTTGCAAATGAACTAGAAAATGGCATTGCTTCGTGACCCTAAACTGTCACCAGCAAGTGCTCCGGAGACCGCTGCCCAGTGTGCGGATCCTCCCAGAACCTCCGGGCTCGTTCCCTCCACACTTGGAGCCACCCCCTGCCTGTCAGCGCCTGGGCAGCCAGGGCCAGGGTGTCAGGACAAAGCAAGATGCAGCAAGATGCAGCAAGATAACAAAGGCTTGACCAGAGAGGGGTTTGCACTGACACAAACTTTGTTTTCTAGACCACAGGCTGCTTTATGAAGGAGGTGTTGCTCGTGCCCTGCCGGGGAGGCTTTCACGGGCAGTGATAGTGCCTGCTTTCTGCTCCCTTATTTTTCAGTTGTGGAGAAGAGCATCATTCACCACTAGCCTGTCCCCACAGTGACTAGCAGGCTGAGGGGACCAAAGCACAGCCCCCTCCCCAGGCCCTGGCCACACCCTGTGTCACCACCTGTCCTGTCACCGTGTCCCCTGAGGTGGCCCCGACATTGTACCTGCCTGCTCCTTCAAGGGCTGACACAAGCACTATGGCACCCAGACCACCAGGCCCCCATCTGACACATCGGTTTTACCCTAAGGGGTATGGGGGTGGGGTGGGAAAGGATTCTTTTATAATAAAACACCAAAGGCCCTCTTCCCTGGTGATGCAAACAGTTAACACGCTAGGCTGCTAACCTAAAGGTTGAAGGTTTGAGTCCATCCAGCAGTACTTTAGAAGAAAGGCCTGGCAATCTACTTCCAAAACATCACAGCCAAGAAAACCCTATGGAGCAGTTCTACTCTGTAACACATGGGATCGCCCTGAGTCAGAATCAGACTGGACAGTCATGGGTTTGGTTTTGATTTTTGGAATGGTGCAGACAGTTAACATGCTTGGCTGCTAACCTGAAGGTTGGCAGTTTGATTACACCAAGAGGCACCCCAGAAGAAAGGCCTGGCGATCCACTTCTGAAAAATCAGCCTTGGAAAACCCTATGGAGCACAGGTCTACTCTGACACGCATGGGATCGCCCTGAATTGGAGTCAACTTGACGGCAACTGGATTTTTTTTTTTTTTTTGAAGTCTCTTCTGCTGTTTTTCTCCCCTCTGTGTCACTGAAGAGTGAGGGATAAACTCCCTGGTGGTGCAGTGGTTAAGAGCTACAGCGAGGTGCAGCTGCTAACCAAAAGGTCGGCAGTTCAAATCCACCAGCGGCTCCTTGGAAACACTATGGGCAGTTCTACCCTGTCCTAAAGGGTCACTGTGAGTTGGAATTGACTCGACGGCAATGGGTTTTTTGGTTCTCCTATAGATGACAGCTTCACGGGGGTGGGAGTTGGGGGGCAGGTCATTCCCCTGTGGGAAGCATCAAAATTCCACCTGTCCCTCTAGAAGTCTCATGCATGGAGCTGAAACGAACTAGACCCTCTCCAGATAAAAGTGTTGGGAAGAGTATCACATTATCATAGATCGAGGGCAGTCTGAAAACAGAGCCCCCACACTTACGCAAGCTGTCTGTAGTTCATCCCTCCACATTGTTCTGGCTGTAACTCCCCGACTGCACAGCAGAAACTACAATCCCTGAAGACTGCTTTCTGCACTCAGTGGTTAAAATGACCCCAGGAGAACTTGCTTTAAATGAGCAAGAAGCGGCCACTGGGCCAGCAGAGCCCTTGGGGCTCTTTTTATTAAAATCACCATGACTTTGGGTGGGATAAGATGGATGTGTTCTATATATCCATTCATCAGCACCCCAAAAGGAAGCCGTTGGTAGATGGGGTCATCTGGGGCTGGCAGATCGCACAACGTCACTGCGGTTTGTTACCAAAGCCAGCATTTCAGAACCCTCCTTTACCACCTCCAGACCCAAAGCTCTGCTCTGCCCCACTGTAAAGCCCTCCCTGGGCCCTCACCGTGAAGTCACTCCGGATGGCGAAGTTCTCAGGCTTGACATCGCAGAGGTGCAGGCGGTGGGAGAAGTCGTGGTCAAAGTGCTGCACCATGTCCAGGAAGCTGAGCGCGATGCTGCCCACCGCCCAGGCCTGGCCCCCGCGGGCCCCCACCGCCTCGCCCAGAGGGAAGAGCGTGTGCAGGTGTGGGCTGCCGGCAGCCAGCAGCTCCACGGCATAGAAGTGGCCGCAGGAACCCAGCACGGGCAGCACGTGGTGGCTCTGACCATGCAACAGGCTCAGGTAGAGAAACTCCTCCTGCTGTACCAGCGCCCACAGGCTAGCCACCTGCCCATGCCAGCCAGGGCCCCGCTGGCCCGGCCACAGCGGCCCCAGGCTGCTGTTAGCCAGCTCCAGGCCCAAGGCGCTCTTGACCTCGCCTGCCACCAGCAGCAGAAGCTCGGCCTCGGGGAAGCCGTGGCCCTCTTCCACTGCTGCCTCCTCCAGCAGACTCAGAGGCTGGAAGCTGGAGAAGGCCTCCTTCTTGGACTTAAGGATGACAGGCCGGCCCCGCCAGTCTGCCTGCAGGACCTTCTTTCCCCGCTCGTAGTACAGGCAGCGCTCGTACACCAGCTCGCCGGCTACACACAGGTCTTCGCACAGGTCCCCCGTGAGCACACCGCCCTGGTAGTCCCGGCACTGCAAGGAAGGAAACAGTCGGTCACAACGTGGAAGGGGCTGAGGCAGACAGACAAGTTTAGTCCCTGCCCTCAGGAACCTTATCATCCAGCAAGCGTGAACAGCAGAGACCCTGCAGGTGAATGAAGAATTAAGTGATTTAAAAGAGACCCTGGGTGGTACAAACGGTTTGTGCTTGACTTGACTATTAACCTAAAGGTTGGCGGTTTGAACCCACCCAGCGGCGAGGCGGAAGAAGGGCCTGACCATCTCTGCTTCTGTTAAGATTACAGCCAAGAAAATCTTATGGAACAGTTCTACTCTGTAACACATGGAGTTGCCATGAGTTGTAATCAACTCTTCGGTAATCAGTTTGTGTCTTTTTTTGTTTTTTTGGTTTTATATTGATCAGGTTACTTAATGAGGCCCAGGACCGTGTGTTCAGAAGCAGGAAAACTGAAGGCCAGAAGCACCTCTTCCTTCTTCCAGCTGTGGGGACCTGGAAGAGCCTTTCCACCATCGGTTTCATTTCCTCAACATCAACCAAAGGGCTAGGCTGGGCCACTGGTTCTCAGTGCTGGCTACACCAAGAACCCCTGTGGAGCTTTGACGTGCCTCACCCAGGAACAATTAAGTCAGGTCACTGGACGGAGGTCCAGGGGAGCCTCAAATGCAGCCAGGGGCCACGCCAGTAATGACCCTTTCCAGCTTTTTGAGCCCTTTTGTTTTAAACAGGAAATGGTGTAATCTGTAAGGCCAACCCACCCCCAGTCTGTCAGCTTGTTGTACTGTGGTGGCCTGCATGTTGCTGAGATGCTGGAAACTATGCCATCAGTATTTCAAATACCAGCAGGATCACCCAGGTGGACAGGTCTCAGCAGAGCTTCCAGACTAAGACAGACTAGGGAGAGAGGCTTGGCAATCCACTTCCGAAAGTCAGCCAATGAAAACCCTACAGATCACAACAGAACATTGTCCTATATAGTGCTGGATGTTGTCAGGAGAGACCAATGGCTGGAGAAGGGCATCATGTTTGGTAAAGTGGAGAGTCAGAGAAAATGAGGGAAACCCTTAGTGAGGCGGATTGACACAACAGCAGCAACAACAGACTTAAACATACCAGCGATCTTGAAGATTGCGCAGAACCGGGTACATTTCGTTCTGTTGTACGTAGGGTCACCAAGAGTCTGAGCTGACTCAACGGCCACTAACAACAATATTATAAACAACTCCTTAAAGTAAAAAAATGTACCTCTAGTGCCTAGATATATAAATAATTCCAAAATCTGGAAAGCTATGAAAACTAAGTTTTTTACAACTCATTTGGCAGCAAAGCCTGACCTCACCGCATGAGGTGTCAAAACCCGACCTGAGAAGATATGAGGCTATTTATAGTTTTTCTGCATTCAACTTAGCATGCATTTGCATACATTTTGCTGAAAAATCATTAATGTACTTGATCACAGGTGCCATCCCCAGTCCCTGCTGGCAGTGTTATAAAATCTAAGGCATATGCACCATATTATCTTCTAAAATCCAAGAGTTTGAATTCCAAAGCACAGCTGGCCCCAAAGTGTTTGATAAAGGACTCTGGACCTGTATAAATACTGTGGGCTCATTGGTCGAAGTAAGGAGCCCTGGTGGGACAACGGTTAAGTAAGTGATCAGCCACTAACTGAAAGGTTGTTGGTTGGAACCCGCCAGCCAGGGGCGGATTATCCAATAGGCAAGATAAGTATGGTGCTTACCTTGCTTACCATATCATCTATAGTGAATAATTTCACATTTTTTCATTACATCAAAGAACCTGCTTCTAGGTATGGCTGGCATCTGTCGCTTTCCCAACCCTACAGCTGATTCCCATAGAATCAAAGCCTCTTTTCAAATTTACAATGCCTGACAGGGACAAATTACCCAATCAGCAAGGTAAACATGGGCTTACTTGTACTTACTATTCTGTAGTGAACAGTTTCACCATGGTGTGGTAGAACCCATGTGAAATTGTGCACTGCAGATTAGTAAGTAAGCACAAGTAAACCCATGCTTACCTTGCTTACTGGGTCATCCGTCCCCTATCAGCAGCTGCTCTGCGGGAAAAACACCTGGCAATCTGCTTCCACAAAGATTCAAAAACCACCAAACCAAACCCTTTGCCATCGAGTCACCGTAAAGATTACAGCCAAGGAAACCATGTAGGGCAGCTCTACTGTGTCACATGGGGTTACTACGAGTCGGAATCTACCTGACGGCACCCAACAACAACAATGGGTCAAAGCATTCATTACTAAACAGTTTAAGAAGAAACACTCCCAGTTCTTTAAACAAGTATCTAGGCTTCAGACTTTCCAGGCAGTAACTCAACAACAGCCTGCAAGACCAAGGCCATGTCATCTGATCTGACTCCGGGTTTACTGGGGAGGGGTCTCCAGCAAGACATTCCGTCTTTGGCTGCTTTAGCTCTTTGTACAGCATACTGGATGGTGGGGGTGTCACCCTCGCCAAAACACAATGATAGGAGTGATAGCAATCTGTAGATACCAAATTGTGAATTTGATCCAAGAGCTAGTGAATGCCACCCTGTTTGCCTGGGGCTGGCTTTTGTCTTTGGAAAACAAACTCTCATAATGAAGATGTATTAATATACACCCACACAACCGTTTTAATGTACTTAAAGTTGTATACGCATGCCGTGTTCTTCTGGGAATTTAATTTAATGCAGGTTTGGTGAAGCACCATTCTTTTATTTTTAATCCTGGGACTTCTTTCCAAGGCTTGAGGCCATTGAGTGAGCATTGAAAAGAATCAGCGTCCCTAGGGTCAATTGCTCTCTTTGATTCTAATTGCTTCCATATCCCCCTTGTAAGAAAACAGCAGCTGATTCAAGCCCCTCTGGACCTTTCAGGTAATCTTGGGAGGTAAGGTGAGGATGCAAGAGTAAGTGATTGATTCAACCAGGAGGTAAGAGGATGCAAATGACAGAAATATGAGGTGTTTGTTTTACTTTCTGTATTGTTTTTTTTGTTCATTTGTTTTCTTTCTGCTTTATCTGGTATTTTACAGACTATCATATCTCTAAAATAAACCTGATAAGAAATGCAACATCTTTTTTCTTAATTTCCTTATAAAGCCTAAAAGCCTTGCATGATATCCAAAATGGCTTGATTCAATTCCATAAACATGTTTTGTAGTGTTAGTGCATTTGTAGCTTAAGCAAAAGTACCTACATATGAAGTACAGAGAAGAACTGGAAAAGAAAGGGAATCAAGGAATAAAGCCCAGATGTGATGGGGGGTGGGGGAGGGGACCCTAGGCAAGAGCTTCCTAATGCTTCAGGGTTGGAATGGGGACTCAGGGGAGCCCCACTGTGCTGGGAGAGGAGATGGAGAGAAGTTCAAATGCAAGACATGCTGGGCCTGGCCATGGCTGATTCCCATTTTGTCTACGAGCAGGAGAGAACTGAGGGTATCAATGATAACTGCTCACCCTCACTATTTTCATCTGGACCTGGGCAGTCATCACCATTTGGTATGAGAGACCCCTGTGGGCCCCAAGCCAGCTCCAGTCACCAGGATTGGTACAGCCATGGACAAGGGCTCTGGGCTTCAGCCACACCTCTGAAAAAAAATAAACCAAACCAACTGCCATCGAGTTGATTCCAATTCATGGCAACTCCATGTGTGTCAGAGTAGAACTGTGCTCCACAGGGTTTTCAGTGGCTGATTTTTCGGAAGTAGCTCTTCAGGCCTTTCTTCTGAGGTGTCTCTGGGTGAATTTGAACTTCCAACCTTTCATTAGTAGCCACGCCTCACCACCTTCAAATTAAAAATGCCAGCTTTGGACCTCCTAAAAATTAAATACATATGCTTATCAAAAGACTTTACAAAAAGAGTAAAAAGAGAACCTACAGACTGGGAAAAAAATCTTTGGAAATGACATATCTGACAAGGGTCTAATCTCTGAAATGTATAGAAAACTTCAACAACTCAACAACAAAAAGACAAACAATCCAATAAAAAAAAGGGGGGCAAAGGACATGAACAGACACTTCTCCAGTGAGGACATTCAGGTGGTCAACAAATACATGAAAAGATGCTGGCAATCATTAGCCATTAGAGAGTCAAAACTACAATGAGATACCATCTTATCCTTGCAAAAATGGCACTGATCAAATAAAAACAGAAAACAACAAATGCTAGTGAGGTTGTGAGGAGATTGGAACTCTTATACACTGCTGGTGGGATTCTAAAATGGTACAAATACCTTATGATCCAGCAATCCCACCCAAAAGATATAAGAGCAGTGACACAAATAGACATATGCATGCCTATGTTCATTGCAGCATTATTCAGAATAGCAAAAAGATGGAAATAATCTAAATGCCCATTAACAGATGAATGGATAAACAAATTGTGATACATATTTACAGTGGAATACTATGCAACTATAAAGACTAGGGAATCCACAAAACATCTTATAACATGGTTGAATCTGGAGGACATTATGCTGAGTGAAATAAAGTCAGTTACAAAAGGGCAAATATTGTATGGTCCCACTATTATAAAAAGTTAAGAATAGATATACACATAGAAAGCAACATTCTTTGATGGTTACCAGGAGTGGGATGGGGAGGGAGGGGGACTTACTTTCTAGATAGTAGACGTTTTTATTTTTGGTGATGGGAAAGGCAATACCAAATATGAGTGAATTCTGCACAACTTGGATCAAGGTAAATGAAGACACTAAGAAGTACAGAATAAAAAGGTACAATTTCAGTAAATGCTGTAACTCTGCAAGAATAGTAATAACGGCCAAAAAAATATGGCCGTGGTTCATAGGTAGATATGTATGCATATATGTGTATAGGCGGGCATATGCGAGTACATGCACATGCATGTGTAGGTGTATCTGTAGGCATATGTATATACATGTTTGTGTGTGCTGCATATATATCCGTATATATAATAAAGCACATAGGGGGCACAGTTACAGAGACTTCCTAGACATATCCAAACAACTTGCAGGATTGGTTTACTGGGTTAAAAAGTTTGGGACCATAGTCTTGATGGCAACTCAGTCAATTGGCATAATATAGTTCATAAAGATAATGTTCTACATCCTAGTTTGGTGAGTGGTGTCTGAGGTCTCAAAAGCTTGCAAGCGGCCATCTAAGATACAACCATTGATCTCTACTCATCTGGAGCAAAAGAGAATGAAGGAAACAAAGACTCAAAGAAGAAACTAGTCCACATAACTAATAGCCCACACAAACCACAGCTGCATCTATCCTGAAAAAAGAAGAACTAGATAGTGCCCAGCTACCACTACTGACCGTTCTGAACAGGGACACAACAGAAGGTCCCAGACAGAATGGGAGAAAAATGTAGAACAAAACTCAAATTCCTAAAAAAGACCAAATTTACTGGACCAATAGAGACTAGAGGAGCCCCTGAGACTATTGCCCTAAGATACCGTTTGAACTTGGATCTGAAGCTACCCCTGGAGGTCACCTTTCAGCTAAATAATAGGTTGGCTTATAATCTAAATGATATCACCTGTGAGTAATGTGATCTCTTAAACAATCAACTCTTAAATGGTCAACATTTACCCAAAAGCAAAGATGAGAAAGCAAGGAAAGGAAGGGAAGCTAGATCAATAGAAACAGAACAAACAGAATGGAAATAATGAGAATGTTGACATATTGTGAAAATTGTAACTAATGTCATGGAACAATCTGTATAAAAATTGTTAAATGGGAACCAACTTTGCTGTGTAAACTTTCACCTAAAACACAATAAATTTTTTTTTTTTTTTAAAAAGAGGCAGATTAGGCACAGAAGACAGCAGACACAGGGGGAAGACCAACATTGTCTGAAGACTATGGAGGCAGACCAGTCAATGAGCCAAGAATGAACTCGAAGGACAGCTGGATAGAGAAGGTGAGACAAGGATTTTCCCCAAGAGCAGACAGACAGAGCCTTCCCCTAGAGCCAGTACCCTCAATTCGGACTTCTAGCCTCCTAACCTGTGAGAAAATAAATTCATTTGTAAAGCCAAATAAATAAAAACACCAACTTTTCAGACTTATCCCAGCTTTGTGTGAGCACTGGGCCATGATGTAAGCACAGCTCCCAAGCTTGGTAGTCCCCAGAGCTGAGGAGGACAGCTAATGTGAGCTGATGAGTTCCATCAGGGTGAGACCTGTACAGGTTTGGCACCTGGCGAGCTGAGCGCTGGAGTCGGATTGTATTCTAGTCTGGGTCCGCCCTCACTAGCCGTGTGAACTTGTTTGTGAGCATATAAGATGGAGATAATGTACCTGGATCACAGAGTTTTGTGAAGCTCAAATATTGCAGGTGTGAAATGTCTACTATCTAGAAAGTGATTCAGAAGATCAAAAGCCTGGTGCCTGGGCTGCAGAGTCTTAGTATATTGTCGTACCCACTCCACCCTCTCCACCCTCTCCAGCCCTGGTTACTAGGGAGGCTTCCTCCTGGAAGAGATGAAGCTGAGTGAAATTTTGAAAGACAGCTTAGAAGTGAACCTAACAGGAAATGACGGGGAGGAAAGGGCAGCGATGGGCTCGCCTGTGCAAACCCCAGTGTTGAGAAGGAGCACGTAAGTTCAGAGGACAGTGCAAAGGGCAGACAGCGAAGTTCAAGCAACACCGCTCACATCACACACTGGGATAGTCAGTCAAAATGCCATTTCCCCCCCTCCACTGACAAACAGGCCCCCAACCTGTCACGGGTCGTATTGTATCCCCCCCAAAAAATTAATTGAAGTCCTAACCCCTGGTACCTGTGAAGGTGACACCATCTGGAAATAATCAGATCTTTGGAGGTGTTACCAGTTAAGATATTTTCAGTTAAGTGAGGCTGCATCTACAAGTCAAGGAATGCCTGGGGCCACCAGAAGCTAGAATAGACGAGGAAGGATCTTTCCCGGAAACTTGGGGGGGAGCGTGGCCCTGCTGACACCCTGATTCTGGACTTCTGGCATCCAGATGGTGAGACAGTACATTTCTGTTCCCATAAGCCACCCACTTTGTGGTGTTTTGTTCCAGCAGACCAGGGAAAATTAACACATTTCCCTTCAAGGGTCAAATCAATTTTCCCAGAAATACCATTCCATGCCCTAGGGGGGAGCACTGTCTTCCTCCCCTCCCTCCAGCCCTTACTACGCAATCATCAGTGAGGACACTCACCTGTCCCATCCTCTCCCTTTGGGTCCACAAACACAGTGCTTGCACAGACTGCCTCCATCCACGAAATCAGATGGAAATCTACACAAGATTTGCCTGTTGGGGTCATAAAAGCTTGTGAGCAGCCATCTAAGATACTCCACTGGTCCCACCCCATCTGGAGCAAGGAAGAATGAAGAAAACCAAAGACACAAGGGAAAGATTAGTCCAAAGGACTAATGGACCACAACTACCACAGCCTTCACCAGACTGAGTCCAGCACAACTAAATGGTGCCCGGCTACCACCACAGACTGCTCTGACAGGGATCACAATAGAGGGTTCTGGACAGAGCTAGAGATAAATGTAGAACAAAATTCTAACTCACAAAAAAAGACCAGACTTACTTGCCTAACAGAGACTAGAGAAACCCCAAGAATATGGCCCCTGAACACGCTTGTAGCTCAGTAATGAAGCCACTCCTTAGGTTCACCCTTCAGCCAAAGATGAGACAGGCCGATAAAACAAAACGAGACTAAATGGGCACACCAGCTCAGGAGCAAGGATGAGAAGGTGGAAGGGGACAGGAAAGCTGGTAATGGGGAACCCAAGATTGAGAAGGGGAGAATGTTGACATGTCGTGGAGTTGGCAACCAATGTCACAAAACAATACGTATATTAATCGTTTAATGAAAAACTAATTTTCTCTGTAAACCTTCATCTAAAGCACAATAAAAAAAAAAAATTGCCCCTTGAAAAGGGCCAAATTTGGAAACAACTCCAATCCAAACCTCGTTGCCTTTGAGTCAATTCCAACTCATAGCGACCCTATAGGACAGAGTAGAACTGCCCCATCCAGAGGGTTTCCAAGACTGTAATCTTTACGGGAGCAGACTGCCACATCTTTCTCCCGTGAGGAGCTTCGAGTTTGAACTGCTGACCTTTTGGTTAACAGCCAAGTGCTCAACCACTGTGCCACCAGAGCTCCTTTACAACTCCAATGGGAGCTGCAAAATATTTTGAACAATGGTAAAATCATTGGATTTGAATATAGCCTATCGATTCTGAAGCGGAACATTAATTTTGGCTGTTTTTGAAGATCAGCACATTGATTTACAAGTCTGCCTGGTGGCTGAAATCTTGCTGGGATGCGAGGCCAGGTGCGCTGAGGGCAGGAAGTGTCATGAGGTGACCAGAATCTGACCCAGGTCGGCCAGCTACCATCAGTGAGGTCTTAGGCTACCTCATTTGTCATGGGAGATAATTTACATTAAAACAAAGTCACCACTATAAATTATATACAAAGGTAGTTGCTACAAAGCTCTTCTTTGTAACCATCCTTTAGGACGAAGTATTTTTGGCATGTCAGTTACTACCTTTCTTATGTAGAAAGTAAAAAGTGCCCACTATGGCCCCTCTGCGAGCACTGATGGCACAGTGCTAACTGAAAGGTCAGCAGTTCAAACCCACCAGCTGCTCCAAGGAAGAAAGA
>NW_004444119.1:2731721-2732753 GCF_000243295.1 Trichechus manatus latirostris | reverse complement strand
AAAAATAAACTGAAGAAACAAGTTTAAAAAGCCCTACTATGGTTAACAGTGGTGTTTTTTTTTAAGTAATTAAATTCACCATGGATTAGTGTTTCTCATATATATGTGTTCATAGTACAGATACAGTCTCACAAACTAACCCCATCTTTCCAGCTTGTATTCTGGTTCATGGTTCTCAAGCAAAAACAAAGCCTGTCCACTCCAGTCTATGAAAATTGTTGATAGGGTCTCAGAGGTCATGCCTAAGGGCTGAGTTTTCTGTTTTTAAGGAGCATTAAGTTACTAGTGGGGTTAACCACATTTGTGTTTCATGATGGTATTCCTTCCACAGACAGCTGCGTCCTTCAGAATCTCACAGCCAATCAACCACTCCACCAGGCGACTCCTCTTCACCCTTGCACAGCTTAAAGGATGCACGTTAGAAATGTGGGAGAAGCACTCAGGGAAATAGTCATCCTTTCTGGGTATGTGCCCTGGATGCCGGAGTCCTGTTGGGGCCTTGGTAGTTTCTAGCAGAGCCAAAAAAGACAGGCCCACCCTGTTAAAGTGAATCCCTGAGGTAGACAACTAAATTAAACCGTGTTAAAACCTTACGAGCCGAAAGGGAAGGAGCCCTGGTGGCGCAATGGTTAAGCATTCGGCTGCTAACCAAAAGGTCGATGGTTCAAACCCACCAGCTGCTCCAAGGAAGAAAGACATGACAGGCTGCTTCCTTAAGGATTACAGCCTTGGAAACCCTATGGGGCAGTTCTACTCTGGCCTATAAGGTCGCTATGGGTCAGAATCGACTTGATGGTAATGGGTAACGGGGTGGCCCCTCTGGTTACCAGGGCTAGGGTGAGTTTGCAGGATCTTTATGCATGCCTGTGCTACTAAATACAGAGAAAGACTCAACTCAGCATTTTAAAAAAGTGATCTTAAAGTCCAAATTGCACATTTTAAAGCTAAAAACTTGAATCATGTTAGAGACAATTGTGAGATTCTTTTTGAGCAAGAAGTCTTGTTGAAATAGGTGAGTTTTTTTTTTTTTTT
>NW_004444119.1:2729939-2731621 GCF_000243295.1 Trichechus manatus latirostris | reverse complement strand
CTTTCTGAGGTGCTTTGAAAATGATACGCTATGGGAGGGTTGGTATACTGAGCTGTTCCTTAGGGTTGTCGTAACTAGATGACTGTCTCGGGGGAAGGTCCAGTTCTCTTCTACCAGACTGCACAAGTTTGGATCCCGGCTCCACAGCATACTGTGTGAGCTATGGCAAATTGCTTTAGCTCTCTGGGGCTCAATAAAAAAAAAAGTAGGGACAATAAAAGCATATACTTATTGAGGTTGTGGAAAGGATAAAATGAAACAATATGTGGGAAATGCCTTAGCACAGTGCCTGGCCCGTAGCAAGCAGCAAACCTCGCCTGTGTGTGGGCTCTGCCTGCGGCACTAGAGGTCAGGCCCTGGATGTCCAAGCCCAGCATGACCTCAGCAGCCTGGCCCAGCCTCTTGACACCGTTCATGGGAAAGCGGGCCTCCAGAAACCTCACAGCCAAGTTGGAGAGTGCCGTACGAATTTCTTGATCACAGCGTGTGCTGAAAAGCTGAAAAGAGACAGAGCAGTGTTCTCTGACCAGAAAAGTCCAGAGCTTGCAGGCCTAGGGTCCGATCCTTTGGAACAATTCAAGTTGGCTCTCTAAGCTCTCACTCTTCTGGGGCCCTGTGGTCTGTGGAGTGGGGGGAGGGGGTACCTGAGGCCTCTGATGCCCAGGTCCTCACCGCTCCTAAGCCTGACCACATGACGGTCACCTGCATTATTCTACAGGTTCTCCTTGGCAGACCATCAAGGCCACCTGCTGTGCTGGCAGCCTGGGAACAGCAGCGGATGCTGCCCCCGGAGGGGTTTCACCACAACGCTGCCAGGAAGCGATCTCCCTCTGGCTCTGCAGGCAGAGCTCTTTCTCTGGCTTTGGCACTCGGAGTGAAAGCTAATGAGGGCCTGGAGGCCAGTCGGAAGAATAACAGCCACTTCTATTAGGCAGGATAAAAGCCGGGCAGAATGAATTGAAAAGTGCGGAGACAGAGGCACAATTCAGCTCAAGTCTCAGAGCAACAATGGCAACCTCTGCTGGGCTGCATCCCACAGACTCCAGGCTGTGGAGAGTGGGCCGCACTGAGCCGGGTGCTAGTTCAGATTGTCCTGGTTGAGCTGGCCAGAGTGCTGTGCAGTTCCCACAGGGACACACTCGCAAGGCAAAGGAAGAAGAGGACAGTGACAGGAGAGAGGGGGAGAGAAGTGCTGAGCAGGTGGGATGGGTTAGGGTTACGGCTCCCATGGACAGGTCAGCTTGCCGGAGACAGCATCCGTCACCTCTTAGGAAGGCACACACGGTGCTTTAAGTGACTCTTTTTGCAGTCAGGAGGATTTAAGGCGCTCTGTGGCAGAACAACTCTCTCCGGCTTTATGGAAGTCTAAAACAGATCCAATATGGCTGCCATTTATGGGCTGTCTGCTGGGACAGCTCTAAATAGACTTGGCTTTAATATATTACCCCGAGTGCTGGAAAGCTATGATTAGCAATTACTTGAATTGTATATTAAACAAAAAAAAAGAAACCTGTTGCTGTTGAGTCCATTTCGACTCGTAGAGAACCTGCAGGACAGAGTAGAACTGCCCCATAGGGTTTCCGAAGCTATAATCTTTACAGAAGCAGACTGCCACATCTTTCTCACATTGAGTGGCTGGTGGGTTCGAACTGCTGACCTTTCAGTTAGCAGCTGAGCACTTA
>NW_004444119.1:2728233-2729794 GCF_000243295.1 Trichechus manatus latirostris | reverse complement strand
TATTTTTGTAAATAGGTACTCTATCATGGCAAACTATCCATTTTTGTATACTATAATTAGTCAATCAGTTCCCCGAAAACACTCTTTATCAGTGAAGTGAATTTTTAGGTGGGTTACTGAGAAAATCAGTGAGCTCTTACAACGTAAAAAAACCTTGGTAGAATTTCAGTATAACAGTGAAAAGAGAGAATGGAGAGAAGCAACGTTAGTACTCAATTCATGAATGTCCCCGTGTTAGATTCAATTAGGGAATATGACTTGTTTTAGCTTGTAAATTTCATTCACTACTTGTTTAATTTTTCCAACCTCACCTTTTAAAGAAGAGTTAATCATTTACTTTGAAACTTTGATGCCTCACGTTCTGAAATCCTGCAATCTCCAAAGGCCACCGACATATAAGCAATTGGACTGAAAACATCCCATGTGTTTCTTGAAGATTTCTTAAAATAGATCACTTTTCAAACAAATGGCTTAGATGATCACTATTTTAGTTAGGGAGTAATCACTTAAATCAAGGTAACCCTAGGTGCCGCCATCTCAATCTTTTCTTTGACTCCCTTTTAGGGATTCCTACCTTTATTCAAGTCGTGGATGTGCGTAATCTTCAGAACCAAATGTGCAGACTAAGGAACCGCGGGCTTTTGGAAACAACTAAGGATGGGAATGTTTGACGGCCTCTGAGGACCCGTCGCCGCAGCACTCTGCAAGCGTCAAGGCGTCCCTTTCTCCCCAGTTGCCCGCCCGGCTCTGGGGCCCTTCAGTGCGGGCACCTCAGCACTCCCGGGTCCGGGAGCACTGCGGAAGGACGCGGGCGGCGCTGCGCGGGGTCTGCAGTTCCAGCGTCCGGGACGCGCCCCTCTGCTTCTCCCCGAGCTGCGCTTTGCGTTCGGCCCACGACTGCGGCTGCGGAGCACTGTCCAGGGCAGAGGGCGCGCGGGGGACCGTATCCGCGATTCTGCTGTGGCCTTGGCGTGGTTAGGGGGAGGGGGGAGACACAGCAGCCCGGACTGGCAGGCATCATAGAATCACCGGGCCATTAGGGATAAGGGGCAGGAGAAGGGCAGAGGCGTGGTCCCCGCCGGCCGTGGCCCGCAGGGCGCGCAGCCTCGCCGCAGATTTGGGGCGTCGATCCTGGCCGCCCCAAGCAGGACGCGGGAACTTGGGCCGCTCAGAGCCCCGCACCCGCGAAGTTTCTGTCCGAGGACCGGCGCGGGATGATGGGAGCAGTCAGGCAGGAAAACTTTCTTGGGACAAAGGACCAATTTGAGCGAAATGAGGAGGGACGCCCTGAGCGCCTGCAGGGGTCGCCCCGCGGGGTCCCGGGTCAAAAGAGCAAGTCATGCGGGTCCAGAATCCACCCGCAGGTCTGGCATACCGGGGGGCATCCCAGCCCCTGAGGTGACGTGGGTGCCGGGGCCAGTGGACCAGCGCGGGGAGCTGGGGGTGCCCGCCCACGGGGCTCCCGCGGTGGCGGCAGCGGGGACCTACCAGCGCGGCCAGGATGCGCCGGCTCCTCTGGTCGCTGCAGCGCTCGGGGAGGCCGGACGGGCGCGCGCGGAGC
>NW_004444119.1:2716192-2727574 GCF_000243295.1 Trichechus manatus latirostris | reverse complement strand
TTATAATATTTCTGCTGCTAAGCAGAACGCGTTCCTGCAAATGTGTCTAAGTATCTGTACTATCATCTGAGGAAGCAGGCACTAATTGTCAAATCCTAGCAGTTCCATAAAAATGCAGGCTCCTCAGAACAGAGCTGTCCCTGGTTTTTGCCAGTCCTCCCCACTCCACTCCAAGCTGCTTCTCCTGCTCCGCATAAAGAGGGGCCCACAGAGGTCCGGCCCCTCTCAGCTCGGGATGCCTCAGCCAAGGGTCCAGTGCGGCCGCAGCTGAATTGCTCCGAGGCTCACTCGCTCCAATGGCTCGCATTCATTCAACAAACTGTTATCCAGCGCGGAGAGCCCTCCTGCCTGCCCCCGCCGAATCCCACACTCTTCCTTCCAGAGTTCAGGGATAGCAGCCATTACTCTCGCACTGACAAAGCATTCTGTAATTATCTCGCAGGAACTGGCTGCCTCCTTGTTTCTTACTTAACCCGGCCTTCTCCGCTTAGTTTCAAGTTTTCTCTTGGTGGAAGTCTTCAGGAATTATGAAATATCAAATTAACACACGTTCCCATCCCAAATAAAGATCACTCTGGGTACACTACAAATATTCCCTGAGTGCAGCAGATGCTTGGAACTTAGGTATCACTCAGTCAATACCAACAATGTGATGGGTTCTACCCACTTGACTGTCAGCGGAGACTCCTGTTGCTAGGATGCTGAACAAGTTTCAGTGGAGCTTCCAGACTAAGAAGGACTAGAAAGAAAGGCCTGGTGAAAATCAGCCAATAAAAACTTTATGGATCACAATGGTCTGATCTGCAACTGATCATGGGGATGGTGCAGGACCAGGCAACATTTTGTTCCATTGGCATGAGTCATGGGCAACTGGACCACAGCTAACAACAAACAACCCACCTGACCCAGCCATCTGGACACATCTTGCACAGAAGTACTAGTTGTGAATATTTATGTAGCTGCATGCGGGAAAACTTTGTCTCATTTCAAAATATTTGTGGAGCCAACAACAACCAAAAGACAAATAACTTAATCATAAAATGGGCAAAGGACCTGAACAGACATTTCACCAAAGAGGACATTCAAATGGCTACCAAACACATGAAAAGATTCTCAGCATCGTTAGCCAACAGAGAGATGCAAATCAAAACCGCAATAAGATACCATTTCACTTCCACTAGGATGGCTAAGATACAAAACACAGAAAATAATAAATGCTGACGAGGATGTGGGGAAATTGGAACACTTATCCATTGCTGGCAGGAATGCAAAATGGTACAGCTGTTGTGGAAAACAGTGTGGTGGTTCCTCAAAAAATGAAAAATAGAACTACCACATGACCCAGCAATTCCACTCCTAGGTATGTACCCAAAAGACTTGAAAGCAGAGACTTGGAGACTTGTACACCAATGGCCATTGCAACACCATTTGCAATAGGCAAAAGGTGGCAACAACCTAAACGCCCATCAACAGATGAACAGATAAACAAAATGTGGTACCTACCTACACTGGAATGCTACTCAGCTAGTAGGAGAAATGAAGTCTTGATACATGCTACAATATGAATGGAGCTGGAAGACATTATGCTGAGTGAAATAAGGCAAATGTATAGAGAACAAAGTTTATTAGTGGTTACCAGGGGCAGGAGGGAGGGGGAAAATGGGGGTTAATGGTGATGGAAATATCACATTGATTTAAGGGTACAGTTGCATGGCTGGTTATTTTAATTGCGTTCAATTAAGTTGTACACCTGTAAAAAGTTGAATCGGCAAAAGTAGTGTGATAGATATCTTTATAACAATGACAAAAAAAAGCGTAGCTGCTGAGGCTGCTTATGTACAACCAAAAATCTCATGGGATTTGGTTTCTTGGTTTGGAGGTTTAAGGTCATGGTTTCATGATCCATCCCAGTTAATTGGCCTAATAACATGTTTAGTGCTTCTGGTTTATACCTAGTTGGTTGCATAGTGCCTGTGGTCTTAAAAGCTTGCAAGAGGGCATCTAAGGCACAATTGGTCTCTATTCACCTGGAGCAATGGAGGAAGAAGGAAAGTCAGGACTAGGAGGATATGTTTTTTGGTTTTTTTTAATTGTACTTTAGGTAAAGGTTTACAGAACAAATAGTTTCTCTTTAAACAGTCAGTACACATATTGTTTTATGACATTGGTTAACAACCCCATGACATGTCAACCCTCTCCCTTCTCGACCTTTTTTTTTGGCGGGGGGGAAATATACATAGCCAAAGATACACCATTTCAAAAATTTCTACATGCACAATTCAGTGACATCGATGATATTCTTCCGGTTGTTCTGCTATTCTCACTTTAGATGAAAGTTTACAGAACAAAATAGTTTTTCATTCAACAGTTAGTACACATGTTGCCCTATGACAATGGTTAACAACCCCACTACAGGGGACTAGGAGGATATGGAATGTGTGGCTAATTGCCTCCATGAACTACTGCTTCCTTTGCCATGAGATCAGAAGAACTGGATGGTGCCTAGCTACCATTACTGAAGATTTTGATCAAAGATTCCATAGAAGAATCCTGATCAAAAGGGGGAAAATTCAGAACAGAATTTCAAGTTCTCACGGACTCCAGACATTCTGGAGCTATGGAAGCTGTATAAACCCCTCAAACTATTGCCCTGAAATAATCTTTAAACCTTAAACCAAGTCTTCTTAAAACCACTCAATAGCTTAACTAGTAAAAAATGTCTGCCTTTAGCATTGTGCTCTTTCAAGGTCTATCTATGGGATCAAATTGATAACAGTAACTCAAAGAATTAGATAGGAACCTTAGGGGGCAGTGAAGGAGGGTGAGAATGGTTGCACAACTCAAACAATGTAATCAATGTCTCTGAATTCTGTTATGTATAAACTGTTGAATTGGTGTATGTTTTGCTGTGTATATTCTCAACAACAACAACAAAATAAATAAAGTTTTAAAAACATTTATTTGTGGAGCACAGCAAGCATCCTAGGACACTGGCTTTGAAATCTTTACCTGGCGTTGTGGGGTTGTTGCCCTTTCCCAGGAATTTTACTTGGTGTGGGGATTGGTGGGGAGAGGATGGCAAGGAGAGTGAGATAAAGAAGTCGTAGAAGAATGTGACCACTTATTCTTTAAACCTAGGAATAAAAATCAGCAGGGGAAAGAGCAGAACTTGACATTGAAATGAATAATCTTAGGATTTTCAAAGTAAGTTTTACTTCTGTAAATTTTAAAAACATGTTATTAGTCACAATTCTTCTGATTTTTATAAAGAAAAATATACAGAAGAAAACAAAATTATAATTCCACAATAAAGATACCCGTCTTAGGCTAGGTTCTCTAGAGAAGCAAAACCAGTGAAGCATAGAGAGAGAGAGTGGAAATGGCTAATGCAATTATAGAGGCTGGAAAGTCCCAAGTCTGTGGGTCAGGTGTCAGGCTGGAGGTGTCTCCTGACTCATGCAGCTGCAGGAGCTGACAACCCCAAGATCAGCAGGTAAGATGCAGACTGCTGGCTCAAGTCTCAAAAACTGGAGGTCAGATGATGACAAGCCAAATGCAGGATCCAGAGCAGAACAAAAGCCAGAGAGCTTTGTCAGAAAGTTCATATATACTGGATGCAGGCCACACCCCCAAGGAAATTCCCTTTCAACTGATTGGCTGCTTATAGCAGATCTCATCATGAAGATGATTACATTATATCAGATCTTATTATGGAGGTGATTACATCATTACACAGCTGCCAAACTATATCATAACTGCCAAACCACTGAGAATCATGGCCCAAGTTGACACACAACCTTAACCATCACAACACCCTTTGAACGTTCAGCTTTATTTTAATACAGAAGTTATGGTACCTTCTAGAGCCAAAATAAAATCTTTAGCCTAAAGGACCTAAGCAGGTTCACTGTCCTGTTAGTTTGCACACTGCACAAAGTCCTGAGGAGGTGGATGAGGCTGAAGTCCACTGGAGCTCAGCTCACCAAGCCTTTTTCTTGGGGGGACCATCTGACCAGAGCGGACACCTTTTCAAATTGTCTGTCTAAAGCAGGGCTCTGTTTTGATTCACATGCTAGGCTAGCTGTACCCTGGTACTAAGACTCTCTCCTTGAGCAGTAATAAATAAATAAATAAATGCATACACGCATCAAAAATAAAATGTGCAACTTTGGCTTGACGAACAAGGAAGGACGAGTTTGGTCTCATCTCCCATGAGCCCTGCGTGTTCCCTCTGGGGACCCCCAGCTGCTTGGTGCAGTTCAGAATGACTGGTAGCCCCTGTTGGGCCTGGAAGAGGGTCCCCCAAGTCAGGATTAAGGGTATTGACAGAGTAGGGGAGCAGTTGGCCCAGTGCCAGCTTCCCATCAAGTTGATTTGAATGGTCTTTGACTTCTTTAAAAAACTGTATGAAATCCAAGAACTGCTTTCCTCTGCTCCCTTACCCAAAACTATGAAAATTGAAGTCAGAATATTAGAAATAATTGAGTACAGTTATCCCTCCAATCATAATATCAAACTGAATTCACACAGAAATCCGCATAGCTAGTTAACCTTTGACTTGTAGGAGATATAAGTTTAGCTCTGTATAACCACATGTTATGAAATAAATTGTGCACTGCCCCCCCCACCCTGCCCCAGAATATGTGTTGTAATCCTAACCCCTATACCTGTGGATGTAATCCTGTTTGGACATAGGGTTTTCTTTGTTATGATAATTAGGTCCTACCCCAGTAGGGTGAGTTCTAAATCTAATCCCTTCTGTGTTATAAATAGAACAGAATGGATACAGAGACACACATGGGGGAAGACAGATGCCATGCGAAGATTGTCCACAAGCCAAGGAACACCGGGGCTACCAACAAGGAAGGGATCAACATGGCTGAGACCCTGATTTGGACTTTTAGCCTCCAGAACTGTGAGAAAATGAATGTCTGTTCTTTAAAGCCACCCACTTGTGGTATTTCTGTTACAGCCGCACTAGGAATCTAAGACAGCACGTGAGGCAGAAGTGCTGTAAACAGAGGAAAGGCCCGAAGTTCTAGAGTCCAGTATCCCTATCCCATTGCCAGGTTTCAGGCACGTGAACATCCCATTAATTCGGGTCTGCTTGTTTTCATGAAACATTTCTATCATCACACCTACACTACACAGAATTTGTTCATTTATTTCTTCCACTAGACTAGAGACTCCTTGAGGCTAAGGACGTGTCTTATTTTCTAATCCCAGCACCTCAGTTAAGCACTTGGCTGCTAACTGAAAGGTTGGCAGTTTGAACCTACTCAGTAGCTCTGAGGAAGAAAGACCTGGCGATCTGCTCCCATAATGATTACAGCCTAGGAAACCCTATGGGTCAATTCTACTCGTTCTACTCTGTCACGTGGGGTCGCTGTGAGTCGAAATCGACTCCACAGCACCTAACAACAATTTCAGCACCTAATATGGTACCTGGTACAAAATCAAAACCAAACCAAACCTGTCACCACTGAGTCGATTCCAAATCATAGCAACCCTATAGGACAGAGTAGAATTGCCCCATAGGATTTCCAAGCAGCAGCGTACGAAGTAGGTCCTTAAATGTTTGCTGAATCAGTGAGGGAAATATGTATTCTAGCATTTCCTCTGAAAGATCAGAAAACATCCAGCACCCTGTGGAATTTCTTTTGAGAAAGTGCATTTAACAAGTGCATATTTCTTTCTGATTTTCTGAGGCTAAGTTGAGCGATGTAGACACACCACAGGGTTGAGAATACGTTTGAACATATCCTTCAGGTTCTGACCTCATCTACTGAGAATTGAACTTGTCAATGGGAACATGACTCTGACTATATTAGACAAATACATTTATTAATGTTGCATTCTATTACAGGCATATAGAGATATTTTTCTTCCTGAAAGGACTTTGACAACAAATATATCTTATGTTGTGGAGCCACTGGGTGGGTTCAAACTGCCAGCCTTTCAGTTAACAGCCAATCGCAAACTGCTTGTGCCACCCAAGCTCCTCGATGTTTGTATAGGGCCTTATATATTCACATATGTTTCTCCCAGCAATCTGGCAGGTTAGATTGGGTGAAGGGCGTGACCTAATACTTTGTAGAAAAGGGCAGTGACCTTTCTTATATGATCAGTAAGTGGGAGGGAAGGGTTAGAGGCCCATTCCCCACCAACCTGTGGTTTGATATTTTAATTCCTATGTCAATGTTGGAATTGCCCACTCTAGGAGTGAGAGTGTAACATGTTCTATGCATTTCACATCCATTGCTTCAGGCATCTTGCCCCAGGCCAAGAGAATTTCAAACTTTTACCAACTTCATTGCTCGTTTGGAAGAGTTACCATCAGAACAAGATTTTAACTCATGCTAAGGTTTGAAAAGACCTCTTTTGCCCCATCCCAACGTTGGCTACCACGTATACAAAATGGAGAAGGTATAGAAAAGGAGTGGTCACCTTTTTGTGGGGAGGGGAGCATGTTTCTGATCACCTACGGGGTGTGTAATCTAGCGTCAGGGCCTGTCTACATTTAGAAGGAGGGATGAGAATCACCATTAGCACAAAGCTGGTTTTTATGACGTTGAGGTCAAACATACCTCCACTCTCCAACTTTTTCACCATTTCTGACACAAGTGGTCCCCCCACACCCGCATGGTACTCTCAGTTTTTCTGCTTGTCTCAATAATTCATTGCAATGGCCACACAGAAAGCACAGACCATACTCACAGTTATGAGGTTTATTAGGGAAGTAACAGGCTACAACTCAGGAGACAGGATCAACTTTGTCAATCAAGACAGCTTCCAACCAGAACAGCTCTCAGCTCCTTCTTGGCAGTGCTAGTCAATGGTACTTCTCAGCCGTGCCCACAGACCAGGCCCTTCTCATGCCTCTGCCCTGCTCAGGCAAGTGTTACGGCTCTTTAGCTCCACCAGGAAGCCTCCTTCCTGAAGGTGTTCAACTTTCTTTCTCCGTGAGCCAGCAAGCCCACCACATCGTCTGGCACCAATCTCCTGGTTCCCGCCATTCATACTGCCGCTGCCACTATATCTCTGCCACTGGGCTCTGCCGTGCTTGCCTCTGCTTCTCACCATTTCAGTGTTACAGTTTTCTCTGTCTCCTAGGTCTAAGAGTTTCTCAACACAGGGACCCCAGGTCCAAAAGACATGCTCCACTCCAGACGCTTCTTGATGGTAGTGAGGTCTCCCCTCAACCTCTGTGGGATTGTCCTTTATATTCAATTTTAAGGCATGGTCCTCCTTGCCAGACCATGAACTGACCAATCCGCTTGGTAGACCACAATTCACCCAATTTGTATAGTAAACTGACCATTCCCTGCAAGGTGCATAAAATAGACCAATCACAGGGCAGGCTGTGGCCCAACCAATCATTTTGGCAGAATTATAAACCCAAGGCCAGAAAGGACATATATAAAGAGAAACCCATTGCCCTGCAGGGTGGAGGTAGGGTGATACTGAAGAACATGAAGAATAACCAAACTTTCCACTCTCCCCTCAAAAACATCTTTCCTCAAATGCATCTCACCAATGTAGAGAGGTTAACAGCCTCATTGTTTGAATTTTAACCACTTACCTTGCTTTATTCCTGAGAGAGATCAGTCTTGTTTTAAAAATGAGAATTTAGTTGGCAGAAGAAGTAGAGGCTATTTCATAGGGTGGACCAAGCCTAGGTGGGGAGTCCCGGGGAGGGGCTCATGGGAGTCTAGTAGAGCCAGAGGACAGTGTAAGAGTTCCAGCAGTGAGGGAAGGAAGCAGAAAGTACCAAAAAGAGCCTTTTCCAGTTTCCATCCAGTCGGCTCTGACCTATGGCAACCCCATGTGTGTCGTAGTAGAACTGTGCTCCATAGGGTTTTCCAGTGGCTGATTTGTCAGAAGTAGATCACCAGACCTTTCTTCTAAGGTGCCTCTGGTTGGACTCAAACCACCCAGGCACTTTGAAATTTTGTCTAGAGCTCTGAAATCATCTACTTTATAAAGCTCATTAACTGCCTTACACTGATTTAGAGGAATTAAGAATTCTCATAGAATATAGGCAAAAACTTAGCACCAGGGTGTGTTTTGCAACGCAGTTTATAAGAGCAAAAGTGTTGGGAATCATCTTAATGTACCGTAAGAGGGACTGGTTAAATAAACCTAAGTCATCCATAAGATGAAAAATTATACTGCCCTCAAAAATTATGACATGAACTGTATGATGATAAGAAAGGCATTAGAGGAGAAATCTGTCATTTTTCCTTCCCTAGCAGCCCCACTAAGGCACCCTGGTGGTGCAGTGGTTAAGCATTTGGCTGCTAATCTCAAGGTTGGCAGTTCAAACCCATCAGCTGCTCAGTGGGAGAAGATGTGGCAGTCTGCTTCCATAAAGATTACAGCCTTGGAAACCCAATGGGGCAGTTCTACTCTGTCCTGTAGGGTCGCTATGAGTTGCAATTGACTTGACGGCAACAGGTTTTTTTTTTTTTTTTCCAATAATGGGAAGGGGGGCTGCCAAAAAAAGCCATTGCCTTTGAGTCCATTCCGACTCATAACGACCCTATAGGACAGAGAAGAAATACCTTTATAGGGTTTCCAAGGAGCCGCTGGTGGATTCAAACTGCAGACCTTTTGGTTAGCAGCTGTACTCTTAACCACTGTGCCACCAGGCCTCCCCTTCCCATTATAGCACCCCATATTTCCCTGGGGACTCACTCTCTCCCTCTCAGTCCCTGTGGGTTGTCCCCACCTGCACCCAAAGGTGGGCTCAGCGATGCCTGGTCCACAGGAATGGTACACTCCCAACACACGGATGCACACAGGGGCAGCACAAGCCCCAAAAGGCCAATCAGAGCCATGAGACTTGACTGTAGGCTTTTGTCAGGCCTGCTGGGACAGAGCCGGCTTCCCACGGAGTTGCCAGGCTCCAAGGATGCAGTTGCCAGGGACCACCACAGGGGAGAATCCCCTGGAACAGAGGCCTAGCCTAGAGTTGATTTGGGTCTATAAGTTTAAAAACTGCTGGCACTCAAAGTTATTTCCTACACCCTTCTGAATGTAGTACATCCAGAGCTACCTTCTGAAATCTTTGCTGTGCTGTTTTGCTGATGTCTTTGTTGTTCGTTGAGTTTGGCCAGAAATCTTCACACAAAATGAATCATAGTTCCTGACAGGGCTGGGCTGGGTTTATGGGCCTCTGGGGTTCCTAATCATCCACAGTTGGACCAAAGCTTTTTGGGATGAAATTTAGAAAATTTCTAACCTTGTTTTGGCCCCCCTTCTTGCATGTTCATTTCAACTCAAGACACAGCTGCTTGTTCGGATTCTCCTCCAGTGCAAGTCGGGTGTTGGGAGCCATTGCAGGGTGCTAAGCCTTCTCCTCCTACCCATCATGCTCTTGTCCCAGCCAGCACTTTGTGTCTGTGATACTGTCTCTGCCTGAGCACGTGGAAAAAAGTCAAATCAAATCAAATCCATTCACATGCAAACATCTCACTGGGAAAAAAAAAATGCAACAGGCTTTTTGGCTTTGAAACTCTTACACTAGGGTCTTTAGGAAAAGGTGACATTGCAGAATTTGCTGTTTCCCTTTTGGCAAATGATGTATGACTTTTTGCAAAGAGCAATGCTCAGTCAAACAACCTGCCTCAAAGAGTCTGCAGCTTTAACTGCTCACCTGAATGGAATTGGGGCCAGGAAAGTGGGTCTCCTTTGCAAGCACGTGAAAGAAGAATCTTAACTCTTTGATGGGTCTGCGATCTCAAAATCCCAAAAGCCCAAATGCTTTGGCCTGCAGCTGCTTTCCCAAATAGGTGTCCTGAAAATACCGATAGTTATGGAATTAGATTCTTCTTACCAAGGGGTTTAGGTGGTTATGAAAGGTTAGCACAGGAGAAATCACAGGGTCATGTCACCACTGTCTACCCTCCACGCCCATTAATCTTGGTTCACCAAGAGCTGTTTGAAAGACGGCTGTGGTTGTGTGAGTATACAGATCGCATCCTTACAGAGAAGAGTTTGTGCCGCTGGCCCCACTCCCAGGAAGGGTCTAATGAACTTCTCGAGCTCAGCCACATTCACTTGCTCTGCTCAAACACATCTAACTTGGGAGCCATTAAATCCACTAATGACATTGCAGTCAACCTAGCAACCTCCTCATCCAGAAACGCTGGAACGGTCCTTGGCTCCACCCCTTTCTCTCTCAATTCTAGTTGTTTCAGTGAGCAATCCAAGCACATGCTTAGGCACAAGGACAGCACAAAGAGTCAAAATATGTGTTGAAAGGAGTTAAAATAATTTGATTTGGGGTATTTCAAAAAAAGAGCAGTGAAAAGTCATCTTGGGGAAAGCCAGATTGGTTGGAATTCCCCGGACTTCGTTCATGGTGTAGTTATTTCTGTGTTGACTGAGTTATGGGGAGCACTGCCATCTTTTCAGTACTTGTGGCCACTAAGTCCTCACCTGGCGCTCTCTGCCTTCACACTCAGTGATCAAGTCCTGGTCAGGCCACTGTGAAAATCTCCCCTTCTCTTCCCTTTGCTCTGCTCCTGCATAACCACACGTAGACCTGGGCAACAGCCTCCAGGCTGGTCTCCTCTCCCCACCAAGCTCTCAGTTATTTCCTTGGAAAAGACGCCTAACCACCATGCCCCTGCTGCAAGCTCCCATGGCTGGTCCCTCTGCCACTGTCATCTAGCATTCAGAGCCTTTGGGGGAAATAGCTCCCTCCCAAGTCTGCATGGCTAGTTTAGCACCTCAAGCTGAACACCTGGACCTGCTGTCTTGTTCTTAGTCTTAGAGGTGCAAAGTCCAAGATGGCAGGAAGAGGTGCATCTGCCCTCCTGCACCAACCCAACTCTACTCACACAGTCTATGTTAGCTTCCTGGAGCTGCCGTAACAAAGCGCCTCACATTGGGTGGCTTATAAGACCAGAAATCTATTGTCTTACAGTTCTGGGACTGGGAGTCCAAATTACGGTGTCAGCTAGGTTGATCCCTTCTGAGGGATCTGAGGAAGAGTCTGTTCCCTCAGATTCTGGTGGCCCCAGGCTTTCCTTGGCTTATAGATGCATCACTCCGATCTCTGTCTCCATGGTCACATGACCATCTTCCCTCTGTGTCTGTCTCTTCTCCTCCCACTCATATTGGATTATTGTTGTTGTTAGGTGCTGTTGAGCTGTTTCCAACTCATAGCGACCCTACATACAACAGAACGAAGCACTGCCCAGTCCTGTGCCAACCTCATAGTCATTGTTATGCTTGAGCCCATTGTTACAGCCACTGTGTCAATCCATCTCATTGAGGATCTTCCTCCTTTTCACAGACCATCTGTTAGATGAGGATCCACAATACTCCAGTAAGAAGGAGCCCAACAACACCACAGAAGAAAGGTCTGGTGAT
>NW_004444119.1:2713675-2715107 GCF_000243295.1 Trichechus manatus latirostris | reverse complement strand
AGTGAAAACAATAGCCTCTTTTCTAGGCATTAAAGAGTCTAAACCAAACCAAACCCATTGCTGTCGAGTCGATTCCAACACGTAACAAACTCTATGATTTAGGAGTCTAGTCCTGTTTAATATTATGTCCAGAGTTCATTTAAATCTTCTCCCCTTTCTTTGAAGGAGCCGTGGTGGTGGAACAGTTAAGTGCTTGGCTGTTAACCAAAAGGTTGGTGGTTTGAACCCACCAGCAGCTCCAAGGGAGAAAGACCTGGCGATCTGCTCCAGTAAAGATTGCAGCCTAGGAAACCCTATGGGGCAGTTCTACTCTGTCACATAGGGTCACATTGAGTCAAAATTGACACAACGGCAGCTGACAACAACAACTCCTCTCTTTGCTCAGGTTGGCCTCTACACCACGGAAGATGTGATCTGTTCCCTCTGTTTCTGGGTCTAACTTCTCCCCTACTTGCACATAATATAAAATAAACCATTTCAAAGTTTACAATTCAGTGACATTTAGTATATTCACAATGCTGTACAACCATCATCTCTCTCTGGTTCCAAAACATTTTCATCACCCCCGGAGGAAACCCTGTACCCTTTCAGCAGTCACTATCCATTCCCCCTTTTCCCACCCCGCAATTTCCTTTCTGTCTCTATGGAGTCACCTATTCTGGATATTTCATATAAATGGAAACATACAATATGTTACCTTTTGTGTCAGGCTTCTTTCACTCAGCATGTTTTTGAAGTTCTCCCATGTAGCCTGGGTCAGTACTTCATTCCTTTTTTATTGATGAATGGTATTCCACTGTGTGGATGTACCACATTTTGTTTATCCATTCATCAGCTGATGGACATTTGGGTCCTTTCTACCTTTTGGCTATTTTGAATAGCGCAGTTACGAATATTTGTTTCTAAGTTTTTGCTTGCACACCTATTTTCAATTTTGTGTGGATTTATAAGTAGGAGTGGAATTGCTGGGTTATGGTGGCGAGTGGTTAAGAGCTCAGCTGCTAACCAAAAAGTCAGCAGTTCAAATCCACCAGCCTCTCCTTGGAAACCCTATGGGGCAGTTCTACTCTGTCCTATAGGGTCACTATGAGTTGGAATGGACTCAATGATGACAGGTTTGGTTTTGGTTTAGGGGAGCTCTATGTTGAACTTTTTGAGGAACCGCCAAACTGTTTTCCACAACAGCTGCACCATTTTACATCCCCACCAACAATGCATGAGAGTTCCAACTTCTCCACGTCCTCACCAAGCATTGTCTTTTGATGGATAGAATTTTTTAAATTTTGATGAAGTCTAATATTTTATGGTCTGTACCCTTGTGCCTTCTTATTGAAACCTTTGCCTATTCTAAGATGATGAAGATAATCTATTAACTTCCTCCTAAATATTTATAGTTTTGATATTTAAGCCTTGGGAACAGTCCCTCTCTAGA
>NW_004444119.1:2706671-2713131 GCF_000243295.1 Trichechus manatus latirostris | reverse complement strand
CTGCAGGGCTAATCTAGCACCTCACATTGAACACCTGGACCTGCTGTCTTGTTCTCAGTCTTGGAGGCTTCTGTCCAAAGTCCAAGAGGGCAGGAAGAAGTGCATCTGACATCCTGTTACACAATAAAACAAGACAGTTGTTAAGGAAGGGAGGGAGGACTGGAAAAGAAAGGCTGAATATTTATCATTAGTGTGAGCCAAGGGAAAACAAAGTCCAGGGCCAAGCACGAACTCACCATCCAGGAACAAAAGGCCCTAAGTGGCTGTTGGATATTGCAGAGTTACATTTATAAGATGGGTCTTTGATCTGAGTTTGTTCATTTCTGACTTTTCGACTAATACCTCACACATTGTGGTAGATGGAATAATATCCACCACCCCCACCAAGATGTCCACATCTTAATATGTTACCTTACATGGCAAAAGGGACTTTGTAGATGTGGTTAAGGGTACAGATCTTGAGTCAGGGACAATATCCTGGATACTCTGGGTGGGCCAATGTAATCACAACAGTCCTTGTAAGAGGGAGCCAAGAGCATCAGAGTCAGAGTATGGAGATATGATGATGGATCAGAGGTTGAAGTGATGTGCTTTGCGGATGAAGAGTCCACGTGCCAAGGAATGCAGGCAGCCTCTGGAAGCTGGAAAAGGCAAGGAAATGGATTCTCCCCTGTTGTGTTGTTGTGTGCTCTCGAGTCGATTTTCTACTCATAGCAACCCCATGTGACAAAGTAGAACTGCTCCATAGAGTTTCCTAGCCTGTAATCTTTACGGCAGCAGGTCGCCAGGTCTTTCTCCCTTGGAGCCACTGAGTGGGTTCGAACCAACGGCCTTTCAGTTAGCAGCCAAGCACTTAACTATTGCTCCACCAGGGCTCCTTCAATTCTCTCCTACAACCTCCAGAAGGAATGTAAGCCTGCAGACACCTTTTAGACACCTGATCTCCAGAACTGAAAGAGAATATATTTCTGTTGTTTTAAGCCACGAAATTTATGGTAGCCTGTTACAGCAGCAATAGGAAACTAATACACACATCTTTTACTTACCTGGAGGAAGAAATATCCTACAGATAATCCAGGCCTTTGGAGAACATAATGTACAGTTACAAAACTCCATTAATGCAGGTGCAAAATGCAAACAGACTTTGAGCTATCTCCTTTTAAATTATCAGCAGACTTAGAGGGAAAATTGGAACACTTTCCACATGAAGCTGAAATTCCATCGTGGGCGAATTTCAGGATGAGTTCCTTACATGCATAAAACCAAGTTCCAACTCCCAATCCCACCCCACCTTTGTTTTGGTTTGGTTTCATTTTGGAACCACAATGAGTAGGACTCATTGTGACTACAACTGTTTACAGTTTGAAAACCTGCATAATAATCCATGAGCAGATTACCTCTTTGAATTCTATTCTTAATTTATCCTGCCCATGCCCACCGGATAGAAAACAAATGTTCTAAAGAGAAATAAATCTTTGTTCTTGGTTCCCAATAGCATTTAACAACTGAACACCATCTGTTCAATAAAACTTTTAATTGGGAGCTGTTGTCTTCAGTTGGATTGAGAGGATTTTTTAATCCACCAAACTGAAAGGGAAGTTTATATGACTGTGTGCTGTATGTCCCAGTCTTAGCCTACCATGTCTACAAAATAAGGACTCGCTTCCTCTCTCCACATGTGTTATTGTGGTTCAAGCCCTCAGTCGGCTTGGAGGCTGTAAATTTGCCCACCTCGTAGTGTCCCCTGTTATCTCTCAGGGTCTGTTGGGGGCAACTGAGGGTTGCCTGTTCCCGGCTGCAGGCAGCACCGGGTCTCCGGGCCCTTCCCGGGATCCCCACCGGCCACCGCATCTCAGAGGGTAAAGATACCCAGCAGAGCTGAAGTCAGTACCTCCCTAAGCTTCCAGTCCTGTGGTGCCAGGACTGTGCCCTGGGCGCAGGCAGGCAGACCCCTCCCAAGTTGCTGTTCATGAAGCCACTAGGCCGGTTCTGGCGCTAGTGTCGCTCCGCTGAGTGCCTGGACCCGCAGGCAGGGGGAGGTGCAGCTACGGCCTCGTGCAACCCTCCCCGCACCCAACTCCACCCGCACCCCAATTCCACCCAGCCTTCCCCGCACCCAAACGTGCCCAACCCGCACCCAGCCCCTCCCACTCCGCATCCTAGTTCCACCCCTCCACATCCCAGCTCCACGTCTTCACTGGCCCTATAGTTCCAAAACAAGGACGCCTGTCAGTGGAAATGCACAGCTAGAAACAGATGTGTGATGGGGAGAAGGAAAACCCTCCTACTGGTCATTCCCCTGGGCTGCTCTCTCTCTGACCCAGCACCTTCTCTGGGTGGAGAGAAAGCCCTTCGGCTTCTTCCCTACAGATAGCTCGCCCTAACCCCCACCACACTCAGAAACGCGAAGTTGGAATTGTACCAGTGACCTCGTCTTAGGGCCCATCAGAATCACCTCGGGAGTTTTGAGAGGGCCTGCTGCCCAGTCTGGGCTCCAGACCAGGTACATTATGAACCTGAGGGGAGGACTTCTTTTTTTATGCTTCCCAGGTGATTTTCCATTGACAGATAAAGTTCTGGAAGATCATCAAGAACCCAAGGTGGAAGTAAGAGTGAACTGTTGATACAGCCTGTTTCTTAAATTTTATTTTCTGTCAAATTAAGTACAGTGAAAAGCTAAATAAGTCTTTGAAAAATAGATAGCATGACTTAAGTTAGAAGGAGATGGTGGAAGTTTCTGGAATGAAGCTCACATGTCAACCGGAATGATGGCCCAGGGCAGCAGCTGTGATGGGAGCTGGGTTGGCCCTTAAATGCTGCGCCTGACAGTTTTGGGCATTTCTACAACTACCAGCCTTAACTAGGCCCTGGGGTGGACCCAGGTTTGTGGGGCCTAAGGGCTTTAGGGATCTCTTTAAGAAAAAAAAAATACAAAACTGTGAATAGAAATTAGTTGCAAAAGTGAATACCCTCTCCTTCATAGCTGGTGGGAATGTATTATAACCTGGCTGTCTCAGTCATCTAGTGCTGCTATAACAGAAATACCGCAAGTGGATGGCTTCAACAAACAGAAGTTTATTCTCTCACAGCCTAGTAGGCTAGAAGTCCAAATTCAGGGCGATAGCTTCAAGGGAAGTCTCTCTCTCTGCTAGCTCTGGAGGAAGGTCCTTGTCATCAATCTTCCCCTAGACTAGGAGCTTCTCTGTGCAGGAACCCCAGGTCCAAAGGATGCGCTCTGCTCCTGGCACTACCTTCTTCGCAGTTTGAGGTCCCCATGTCTCTCTGCTCACTTCTCTATTTTATATCTCAAAAGAGATTGACTTAAAACAGAACCTAATCTTGTAGATTGTATCCTGCCTCATTAACATAACTGCCGATAATCCCACCTAATCAACATCGTAGAAATGGGATTTACAACACACAAGAAAATCACATCTGATAACAAAATGGTGGACAATCACACAATACTGGGAATCATGGCCTAGCCAAGTTGACACATATTTGAGGGGGACACAATTCAATCCATGACACTGGTAAGCCACTTGGAAAACAGTTTGGCAGTTGCTCAATACATTAAGCACAGAACTACCATATGAGCCAGCAATGCCACTCCAAGATGTCTTCCCAAAACTGCTTCTGACATTGTTTATTGGGGTTTTTGTGGAGCAGTTCTGAGCCAACTACAACTTTGAAAACCTTATTTGTGGCATTGAAGGTGCTAAATATCCAAATTTGAACAGAAAATTCATCATATAACTGATTATTTTTCTGTGCATTTGGATATTTTGCTGTGCTCAAAAAAGAAATTAAAAATTGCAGTTTATATGTGCAGATTTTTTTGTGGTAAATATTCATCACACAGAACTTGTGCCATGTTCTTTGCTTTCCTTCCCTATTTTTTGTTTGTTTTGTTTTGTTAGTTTTCTAGTCCTCTAACCTTTTGATAGATTCTATCACCTAAAACACACAGAATTTACAATATTTGCTAGAACATCAGATGGCTCCATTTCCTTTTGCTTATCCCTGGGTTTTGGTGGTGGTGGTGGTGGTTGCCATTGAGTTGATCCCGATCATGGTGACCCGTATGTGCAGAGTTGAACTGCTCCATAGGATTTTCAAGGTTGTGACCTTTTGGAAGCAGGTAGCCAGGCCTGTCTTCCAAGGTGCCTCTGGATAGGTTTGAACCACCAACCTTTCGGCTGGTAGTCGAGTGCTTATCTGTTTGCACCACCCAGGGACTCCAAGGTTTTTAAATCTGTTTATACTCCGAAACAGGATAGATTTTTCTCTCTCTCTCATGAAAAACAAGCTGAAAAAATAACTTCAAGCTGCCAAAACAAGGTAGGCAAAAGACAGATTGTTTAAAATCCCCAAATAGTCTCCTTTCTTTTCAAATAAAGAAAGGAAATGGAGCTAACTAGACAGGCAATGAGTAAGAAAAGAACATTGAAATGGTTGTCTCCTAATTGTCCTTCACGTGCGCTTGGATAAACTATCCTGGCTTAGAAATAAGTGAAGATGTAAAAAAAAAATCATGAAACATTAAATACACCGTGTAAGCATTGCTTTGGCAGAAATCTACTGTAAATTGTTAGCTAATGGGTGTGATTTTTAGGAAGCACACATATTTCCATTATGTTTTATTCCCTTTATTTTAAATCTGCAGTAAGCTGCAATGAGTGTTTTATGTTTATAATTAAACTCAGCATCTGCGTCCTTCCTAAATAATCAGTGCAACATGGGGGAAGAGGGAATCAGGCTTAAACATAAAAAAGTTCTTTCTTGTTAATTAGTAAGTATAATCCTCAAATATTTGGATATTTATAAACACAATTGAGAAATGAATAATGGTATTCTTGCAGCACTGAGAGAGAACATAAATCCGGAAGGCTTATTACAAGCCCACAGGTGAGTCCTGACAATTTGTTACCTTATGAAAGATGACAAATCCAAATTAGCATTATTAGTTGTGAACCTCCAAAGTTAGCTTGAAATCCTTACAGCATTGTGAAAATACAAACATATGATTATAATGGAATAGATGCAAATGACTAAGATGAAAAAGCATTATTTTTACTCAAATTATTGGCATAATGAAGGTATACATGTAAACAGACCCTAGTAAGTACGCCTGATAACTAATGCTCCTCACCTCTTCGCCCAGAATTTTCTGCAGTGGGCATAAAGTCACCAACCACCACGGGTTCTCAACACTCTCCTTTTATTGCATATGGAGGGGATATTCCCTGCTGAAGGCAGTGGAGATTCAGTGGTAGAATTCTCATCCTCCATGTGGGAGACTCAGGTTCGATTTCTGGGTTCGATTCCTGGCCAATGCACCTCAAACTCAGCCAACACTCATCTGTCAGTGGAGGCTTGCATGTTACTATGATGCCGAACAGGTTTCAGGAGAGCTTCCAGACTAAGATAGACTAGGGAGAAAGGACTGGCAATCTACTTCCAAAAATCAGTCAATGAAAACTCTATGGAGATCACAATGGTCCAGTCCCCAACTGATCATGGGATGGCGCAGGACCAGGCAGCATTTCGTTCCATTGTGCATGAGGTACCCATGAGTCAGGGCCCATTTGACAGTAGCTAAATACAAATCCCTGCTTAGGGTACCTCTCTTAGATCTCTGAGTGTTCGCTACCATTTCTTTCATATAATGGGCCACAGAATGAAAAAGAAGTGCCAGTGTCTCTTTCCTGAATGGGAAATAAACCTTTTTCTCTTTTGAATATAAAGAACAAAGGACTTTGTTAAGTCTGTACCTAGAAATGCCAAGTGGGTATTAAAATACTTTTTGGAAGTCGAGAGTCATACTTTTCTTTTTCTTTCAAAAAAAGAAGAAAATTCATGAGTCTGGCAGTGTAAGTAGATGAAGATGCAAGGAAATGAAGACCTAGAGTGGAGGGAACTGTGGGAATGAGAGGAATATTCAAATGTGGAAGCCATTTCAGAAGAAAAATCATAAAAACTCGTGTGTAAATTAATATAAATATGTACTGGGTTTAATATTGTCTCTCCAAATATTCATGTCCACCTGAAACCTGTGACTGTAACCTTATTTGGGAATAAAGTCTTTGCAGATATAATCAAGGTAAGATGAGGTCATGCTGGATTAAACAAAAAGGAATAAAAACACCCGTTGACTTCAAGTTGATTCCAACTAATGGCAACCATATAGGGCAGAGTAGAACTGCCCCATAGGGTTTCCAAGGAGTGGCTGGTGAATTCGAATTGCCGACCTTTTGGTTATCAGCCAAGATCTTAACCACTTCGCCACCAGGGCTATACTGGATTAGGGCAAACCATAATCCACTGACTAGTATCCTATTGCTGTTGTTAGGTGCCATTGAATCGGTTCTGATTCATAGTGGTCTTATGTACAACAGAACAAAACACTGCCCGGTCCTGCACCATCCTCACAATCATTACTATGCTTGAGCCCATCATT
>NW_004444119.1:2702623-2704695 GCF_000243295.1 Trichechus manatus latirostris | reverse complement strand
ATATTGAGCTTCTCCATTGTCTCTTTCCACAGATGTTGCCAATTTGATTCCTGTGTATTCCATCTGGACAAGTCCACATGTACAGTCATTGTTTGAAAAAGGTATTTCCAGTGAATAAGTCACTGGTCTTGCAAAATTCTATCATATAATTTCCAGTATTGTTTCTATCACCAAGGCCATATTTTCCAACTACTCATCCTATTTTTTTGTTTCCAACTTTTGTATTCTAATCATCAGTAATTATTAATGCATCTTGCATGCTTCATCAATTTCAGACTGCAGAAGTTGGTAAAAATCTTCAATTTCTTCATCTCTGGCATTAGTAATTGGTAAGTAAATTTGAATAACAGTCATATTAACTGGTCTTCTTTGTAGGCATCTGGTTATTATCACTGACAGCATTGTACTTAAGGATAGATCTTGAAATGTTCTTTTTGATGATGAATGCAACACCTGTTCCTCTTCAATTTGTTATTCCCAAAATAGTAGACCATACGATTGTCTGATTCAAAATGGTCAATAGTAGTCCATTTCAGCTCACTAATGTCTAGGATGGAGCCCTGGTGGCACAGTGGTTAAAGGCTTGGCTACTAAGCAAAACGTTGGCAGTTGGAATCCACCAGCTGCTCCTTGGAAACCCTATGGGGCAGTTCTACTCTGTCCTATAGGGTCACTACGAGTTGGAATCGACTTGACAGCAATGGGTAATAATGTCTAGGATATTGATCTTTAAGCATTCTATTTTACTTTTGACAACTTCCAATTTTCCTAGATTCATACTTCGCGTATTCCATGTTCTGATTACTAATGGATGTTTGCAGCTGTTTCTTCTCAGTTTGTGTCATGCCACATCAGCAAATGAAGGTCTCGAAAGCTTGACTCCATCCACATCATTAAGGTCAACTCTACTTTGAGGAGGTAGTTCTTCCCCAGTCATATTTTGAGTGCCTTCCAACCTGAGGGGCTCATCTTCCAGCACTATATCAGACAATGTTCCACTGCTATCCATAAGGTTTTCACTGGCTAATTTTTTTTTCAGAAGTAGATTGCCATCCTTCTTCCTAGTCTGTCTTAGTTTGGAAGCTCCTCTAAAACCTGTCCACCTTAGGTGACCCTGCTGGTATTTGAAATACTAGTGGCATAGCTTCCAGCATCACAGCAACACGCAAGTCACCACAGTACCACAAGCTGACAGACAAGTGGTGGGATATTCTATTAAGAAGAGGAAAATTTGGGCACAGGCACACACAGAGGGAAGATGGCCACATAAAGACAGCAGCAGAGATTGGAGTGGAACGCCAAGGATTCCAAGGAACACCAAGGGTTGCTGACAAGAAGTTAGGGGAGAGACATGGAATAGATTCTCTGTCAAAGTTCTCAGAAGGAACCAACTCTGTTGACACCCTGACTTTGTATTTCTGGCCTCCAAAACTGTGAAAGAATAAATTTCTGTTGTTTAAAGCCACCCATTCTGTGGTGCTTTGTTATGGCAGCCACAAGAAACTCATACAAAATCAACAATCAGAAAGTTGTTGGTTTCTAAGATCATATGATGAGTTCCACTTCAGACATGCTGAATTTGAAATTACTTGAGGAATTCTAAGTGGTGCCCTGAAGGACCCTAGACCAGGGGAGCTGAAGAAAAGGCATGAAGTTAGAGGTGAGGACGCAGACATTAGACTCATCTGAAGAAAGGTGGTGACTAAACCCTGTCAGAGAATAATGTAGGTGGAGCATGGGGAACCCAGAGCTGAGCCATGGGGGGGGGGGGTCCCAAATTTAGAGGCTGTCGGTGGGTGTATTTGTTTCCTGGGGCTGCTGTACCAAAGTACTACAAACTGGGTGGCTTTAAACAACAGAAATGTATTCTCTCATAGTTCTGAAGGCTACAAGTCTGAAATGAGGGTGTCAACAGGGCCATGCTCCCTTTGAAGGCTCTGGGGAAGGATCCTTCCTTGTCTTCTCCAGCTTCTGGTAGCTGAGGGTGTTTCTTTCTCACTTCAATCTCTGCCTCCATCTTCACATGGCCAACTTGTCTCAGTGTGTGTCTCTGTTCTCTCCTCTGCTTATAA